>NC_083547.1:6935109-7236309 GCF_018135715.1 Danaus plexippus
TCCACCGTACTGTCAGACGACCTGAAGACTAAAAAAGGAGTGATGATATGTGCGGCTGCAGCGCCGTTGCCTCATGGATTTAATCTACATTTATTCTACATTTAAAATCCAGTTTGAGGCCAACAAATGAAAGTCAATGGGTGGAACAAAGCTCAGGCAATGACCGCACTCACCTTACCACCTTACCTCACCTTCGTCACCAAGCTTTGACCAAACTGGAGGCGTTAGGAAAAAACGTCACCTACGAGCCGCTGCTTGAGGCGTTTGAGGCTAGATATGAAGATGTACACATCGATCATATGTTTCGGTCAAAGCTTAAAGATCCGGTACAGGGTAGTGTTGAGAATCTTTAGCAATGGGATCTAGAAGTGGAAAAGCTGGTGCGTAAAACCTACCGGTCCGCACAACCACTCAATGTATACCAAATACAAGCTTTTGTTGACTTCCTTTGTGACCTGAGAGTAAGAACTGCAGTGAGGCTGGGGCACCATAACACCTTCAAATATACCTTGACCCAGGCTCTGAAAGTGGAGGCAGTGAGGCATGACTACCGCACCCACTGTGTCAGGGAGGCGCCACCTTCTCGCGAAAGTACGAAGAGGTAGATCCCTAGAGGTTTCAAATGTGGGGAGAGGGGTCACTTACGACCGAGTTGCCCGATGACGAAACAGGCCGACGAAGAACAATTGCAGGAGAGTGGGGTGGATAATAAGGGACCCGACAAAAGCAGGAATACGACTTTGTAATGGAACCTCGCAGCAGCAAGTCTCATGGAACTGCAGCCGCATTATCGAGAGGCCTTGTTTCGATACTTGTAAACATTGTGTCCGGCAAGTGGCCCCTCTATTCGAAATAAGGACGGAGCTCAGCAGTAAGCGGTAGGAAAATTTGCGACAAGCTCAGGAATATGACAGGGAGAGTCTGAGAGGCAGAAGACTCGCTATGGTCGGAAAACGAATAACAGTGGATTCAAGGAGGGATCGCTTGTGTGGCTCCATAATCCAGTTCCCTACACGGGAAAATCTCCTGAATTGCATGACAAATGGGATGACCCATACAAAATTGCAAATTAGAATCAATGACCTAACCTACTGCATTCAGAATAGTTTATGGAGCCAGCCGTAGATTGTCCACTTGGATCGCCTAGCGCGTAACTACGGATCTATTGACGCTCGGGACAAGAATGTCTTAGGAGGGGGCAGTGTCGCGTCGTCTTAAATATTGTAGAATTTTTTCGACATCGAGCGGCAGCGCTATCTCGTGACAGGTGGATTAAACTATTATATAACTACACATTTACTTGAACATTCCTAATGTTAATGTTTGTAAACAGAGTAGAAATATAAAAGAGGAAATTTTGAAATGTTCCAGTGATCGGATTTTTGGGTATTAATGGGCTCTAGATCGGTGTTGGAGTCAGTCTTTCGAGAAGTTACATACAAGCGATACGAGAGATATTATGTCAATCATAATAAAGAAAATATTTGTATTTTCTGTTAAATGTTGTGGTTATTTTGCTAATCAAACCCGAGCTCGTAACGATATAATATTAATCCGGCATAACCAATGTGAATTTCGGTTTATAGGTCAAGGAGAAATAGAATCTAAATTATTGAAAAGCAATAACGTGTGTGGACTTTAAATCAAAGAAATAAAGTTCAATATTGTTTGAAATTCCATGACAAGGATACTCTTTAAATGGCTATTATAAACAAAAGGGGTTGCAAATCTTGAATTAAATTGTTAGAGTCATTTACTTTTGTCTTACATATAAATAAATATACATACAACTACATGAAGATGGTCTAAAAAATTTTTTTTCGCCTAAATTATAAAACTGCAAGCAAAAAATAATTGATAATAATGTATCTTAGATAGTCACAAACTCACTGCTATAAATCACAGTGCTACACTTCAAAGCTAGGACTACGAGTATGCTACGCCATCATGTACAACACAAAATTTTTAACAACGCCATCTATTGTTGAAACAAGTGAAGCGTAGGAGGCTTTAGTCCTGTTTCCTGAACAGTTTTATACATGTTATAACCATTTTGTCAGAGATGGAGCTAAATTGTAAAATTTTATTATTATTCTATTTTACTTTTTTTTTATTAAATGACAGATAAATGATAAACTGAGATGACACAGATATGAGACACCTTCATTATCAAATATCGAACTTTCTATGAGTATAACAAACAATAAAATGTACATTTTTAACCATGTCAGAACAAGAGGTAAGTTCGTTTAGGATGTATACCACCTTTTAGTTTGCATTCGAGTATATTTCAAAAATATTTGGTTATATTCGATTGCCTTTTTTTGTTTGGGTTCGAATTTGAATAGTTCTTGGATGTATAAAAATAAGCCACATAATTCAAACTGGTTTTACGGTTTATGCTGAAAATATTGAGAACAATTTCCTTAGAGACAGAAAATATGTAGCCACATAAAACAATCAACAATTAAGTTGATTTATCCGCAGTAATTTTTTTAAGACGTCTATAAATATTTTATAGTGAAAAGAATAAAAAAAAAGTAAAAACATAATTAAGAGAAAATCATTATCGGGTTATCTTTAGCCTTCTGTTTTCAAAATCTGTTGTTACTAATAGTTTTTAAAAATCGAAAATAATATTATAATTTTTTTTTCGGTTTGCTACTGAAGAATTAAATAATTTCTTTTTACACGATATTTTAAAGTCAGGTTGCATTTTATTTGGAACCAAGTTTATTAAAACTTTAGGTTTACGTGAATTTGGTTTAACCTAAAGGTAATAATAATAAATGTTTGGCTGAATATCAATAATTAAAACCAACAGTATGCAAAACCTTCTTGGTGTGCAACTCCATATTCAACAGCAAAGTAAATGCGTCTCAATCGATTATGTAATGTAAATAGTGAGAGTGCGTTATGAAGTTGGCTCTGAAATTGTTTACCTCTTGCATTCTGTGCATTAGCATTTATGGAGACACATAACTTTTATTTTTTTTAGAACCATTTTTATTTTCAACCAGTATTTTTTTTTTCTTATTTTTTTCTTTGTTCTATGGAGCACAAATTGAATTTCTTTATAAAATCATCTTTACTAGTAAAAAAGGTATAAAAAAAAAATGCTATGTCCTCGCATGATCGTAATTTCAGTGCGAAAGTCCCTAATATAGGACGAGGCTGACTTAATGTGAAACTAAAACAAATTTCTAATTATAATGATACAGTAAAGACTTTTTACAAACAATAAGAATGGGCTTTAAAAAAATCATCTATACAAATTTCAATTGTATTGATCAATTGATTAATTGAATAATAGAGAATAATTATTCAAGTAATCGTATATCGAAGATTGTTTTTTTTTTATCTTAATAAGGTTTTAAAGGTTTTTCCACAAGTCGAAATGTCTGAATTCGGTTACCGAACGGATTATGGTCAGCTCAATGACCGGAGGAAAAGTAATATCAAATAATTTATTTTATATACACCGATGGATTTTCTTGCACAATAGATCTTTCATTTTCGAGCTTCAATAAAATGTATTTATCTACAAAATATTTCTGTCCTTCGAATCTGAATAGCTTTATATTTTTTTGTTTGCCCGACGTAGCTTGTCTGCTAAAGAGACACCGTAACCTACATTCTGTTTAAAGGATCGATTTTAATTTATTTTAAAATAAAAGTCTAAATTACCCAATCACACGTCAATAAATTTGTATAACGGTCGAAGTGACTTATGAATAACCACAATAGCTAGCACATTTAACTATTTGCTTATGTTTATTTATAATAAGTGTAATCATTATTAATATTATTTGTAATATCCTCCTCGACCCTAGCGGTTTTCTGAGTAAATCGAATTGTCTGAACCACTCCGTTACTTAATTTGCCGCAACCGAAGCGTGTCCTTGCATTTTTAATGAACTCGGTACATTATGATAGATCTCACAAGTTTATTGCTATACACTTTTAATATATAAATAATTCTATTTCATCTAGTTTTCAAGTCTGTTAAAATTGAATCCCGTACAGCTATACTCCTGAGACCTGGAACTGCCTGTTAATGGAATTACGGATGACACATCGTATTAAAGAGTATAATATAATATTAAGCGCTCGCCTTTGATTTCATTAAATTTCTCCTTGTTACTCTCTAACGTCATTTGTTTGTGTGTCCGTTTTACATTCCCTTGTACAGCAGACGTTTCTTTCCAAAGTTATTATTTGTCTGTTAAATTGATGTCTTTGTAACATGCTGTAAAATATGGCTGGTTTAATTCACAAAATCTCCGAGACGCCGCGCCGGTGGTATTATATTAATCTTATTTTATAATTTCATCATAACATATAATACATAAATATGCTTATTGTAACCGGGTATTGCGTTTATTTTAAATTACAAAATAGGTCCTTTATAAGACCGACCTTCGTCAAATGTTAGATTTAGACCTTCGCGTGGGCAGAGTATATTGTTGGAGCCGGATAATATCTTCCTTAGGGATAATATTCAAGGAAATTTTCATTTTTATGTACATTCTTAAAACAGCCTGGTATACACAACATATAATTTGGTTAGACTAAGTTGAAACGTTCGAAATTATTCTCGCTAGCGATGATTCCTATATCGAAATAGTTATTACAGATCTGGTGTGAATTATAGGACTTACATTCTGTGCTACATCCATAGGAGCGAGCTGAGGTGGATCATGCCTCTTCGGTTTCTTGAATATAAACAACAGAAGAGCAATCAGGAAAACTGTTCCTGCCCCACCGACGGCTCCCAAGGCAGCGCTCCATGCGTTAGCTTGAGCAGACCACGTTCCATCCGTCGAAGTCCGAGCCTGAGGAGGCAGAACTTTTGCTCCCTGAGCCTCCCCATGAATTTGCTTAGCGCTTTCCATCATCCAATCCCCCTTGTGTTCCCCCATATCGTACTCGTAAGGCGCCCCGTCGAGTCGACGCTCTGCCCACAGCTTATCTGCAGATAACAAAATTAGTTAGAATAATGTAACATCGATCCGTCGTTTCAAACTGCGACGTAATACTAACACGACGTTTTAACATCACTAACAATTAAGTACAAAATCGTAAATATATACGGACGACTTAAAGGTGAAGGTTAAAGAGAATCGCCGGCAAACGAAACCCATCACATTATACAGATCGTCGAATTATAACTTCAGTAGAGTGTAGAGTGACGCAAGCGGAATTAAGTGTAAAGGCTTTCAGTTAAAACACTCATTAGGGACTATTAAAGAATTGTATAAGTTGCTAATCAACTTTTCTGTTTAGTTTAACTTAAAAAAATCACCCATATGCTAGATAGTACATCTCAGAAAAGGTATATATAGTACTCACCCATGATAGTTGTATGTATGTATGTCTGTTGGAGACGTTCCTGACACGTGTGTAAGGCGGGCGGCCGCGCGCGACTCTGCGGCGGGCGGCTCGCATTATCATTATTCTTGTTTACTTGGAGTCGTGATCTGTGTTGCGAGTTGACTTCATTGCGACGTTATCGGATACAATTCACTTCGTTGAGTGCAAAGATTTGCTAAGTGGCTGTAAAACCTAGCAGCTATAGTCTTAGCTCACAAACACAAAACCTTTGTAACCTCTATGTAAATATTGTACATTTTTCTCATGTAATTTTCTTGTCGAACAAGAAAGGCGTATTCGATTTCATCGTTTTAAGTAAGAATCAGATTTCAAGGATATGAAAGCCATTTTTTATTAAGAATAATCCCAATATAATATTGCCAAGGCAAGAATTTCATTTTAGGTTGTCCTAAATTATGTTAATATTATGGTATTATTAACTTGGATATATAGGTCGGTCAAAATGAACCCTTAAAACTATATCAAAATTGTTTGTCCTCGTGAAGTCTCGTAAATGTAAAAATTAAGTAGACCTAGTGTATTTTGTAAACTAAATATATTGATCTATAGAGATGTTGACTGGATTATAGAGATATCGAACGTATAAATAAAAATTCGGCCGCTTTTTCATAGACAATTTGAGAAGCCGAGTAACTTGAGTCAAGTGACTTTTACAATGTATGATATTAAATAATTAACTTCCTTATGAACAGTGCTGTCTAAAATCATGAAGCTTAATGGAAACAAAGTGCTGGGCTGATGATATTTTAATGAAAATTAAGTGCGTGGAAATAACTTTTGTGACGTCATTTATAAAATGTTATTACAATGTTGTTATAGTAATATTAAAAAAAATTAGAAACATTTCAATGTAGGTACTTGTCAAAATGTTAGTAATAAAATTTTTAAGCAACAGTCCTGAAATACAAATCCAACATTCCGTTCGTTTCTAGAGACATTTACGATAAGAAGATGAATCTAAAGGCATATTTTTTTATTGTAATATTCCATTTGAAGTTCACCAAGTAAATCACGATCACTTATCGCTTGATAATTTACAAACTTACCTCCTATATTAGCAACAATCTTATATCACCAGGAACATTTTCACCAAATCTATTCATTTTCATAATATCGATCCGTAGTTCTTTAAGACAAGATATAATTAGATTAAATGTGTATTGGAATAAAATCGTTATAGCTATAATAGGTACATAGCGTACATTTGCGTAATGTGTTTACAATGCGTAGCGAGGAATATGTTAGCCATGATGTCAATGGTGTATCTGATGGGAAATAGTCCTAACGAGATAAGCTGCGAGGAAATAGATGAAATTATTACTTTGTATGATATGTATGTATAAACGTATGCACTTAAATATTGAAAATTATATTACTTTAGAATTTATTTTTTTTCATTTTTAATATCTAGGACTCGATAATCGCAAATTTTAAGCCTGTTTTTTTTTAATACAATAAAATATGATGTATTATTCGGACATCATTTTATATATTTGTTATGTCCGTAGTAGGGCTAGCTTATTGTCAGTAAAAATTCTTTACTTTATTCTCCATAAAAGCTTCTTAATTCTGTTTCTTATTGTCATTTAACAGAATAATGATTTTAGCTTACCGTTTGACGTCTAATTAACATCATAGCATCCATTTATTCTGGTTGAAAAAGTTGAGACAATCATGGCAAGATTTGTTTAAATTTTGATAAGAGCGCCCTCTTTTGGATTCCTCATGATTTACGTTATTTCTCATGGTTATAAGGTTTCCACCAAATAAATATAGATGGCAGTGTTACTAACAGAAAAGTATTAGTTCTCTTTCAGAAAACAAATTTAGAACATTCTTTGAATTTCACATATGAATAGAGCTGTGGTTGAGATCGGGATTTTTTTTAGACTTTCCATATTATGTACAAACACAAATAAGATAAAAATTGTACAGTAGTACATTTTACATATACATAATACAACATAACTGTAGCGAATAATTTATTTCAATAACATATTTGTTTCTTAAGCCTAAAAATTATTTACATTACAGTAAAATACATTGGTCACAGATTCATCCTAAGATTTCTGTATGTTCTTGTTGAATGGGTACTGTTGTTTGTATCTCTGTACTCCTAATGTAACAAATGCTGAAAAATAAAATTAAATTAAATTAACCTTTTGTCTTAAATACATAAAATATGTTTGCATGTGTGTGACCGAGTAAATTTAACATTCAAATCTTGTATGTGCCAGAATACTTCATTAATGTAATATAATATTTTGATAATTTTTGTACGACTGCTGGTTGCTGTTATTCTATAACAAAAACTTGAATGACATTTATTAATTGGTTGTAAATCAATTGCATTATACTTGAAGAATTGCCAAAAAAAGAAAAGGAATTACTGATAATTGGTTCATATGATAACTTTGAGAATTATCAAAATTAATTTTATACATGTTTATGTGGTTAATTGATTACATAATTTTTTTAAATCACAGAATACAGATGAATTACATGTATAATGCACATTTAGGAATTCAATAAGCTATTATTACCGAACGATATTGTGGAAACTAAAACTTTTCCAGGTGTAGTTTTATTTTTAAATGCAGCGTTAGCGAGATAGGCGCCAATACTGACAAGACCGATTGACCCAACGATTCTGCATGGCGTACAGTCTGGATTACGTTTTTCTACCTCTGTCTCCATTTTGAGAGAATCTTTTTAAACCATATATTATATAGGTATCAACAATATATTTACAATATGGAACTACTTTGAAAAGCTTTAACCCAGACGTCTGTCAAAACTGACATTATTGTCAAGTGATGAAAACCATAGACAAAATTTTATTGAGGTACTAAAATATAATATTTATAGAATAACAGACATGTGAAATATTGTAAAGCATCCTTGATTTTTAGTAATGTAATATAACAAAAATTGGTTAATATTTTTTTTGTATAATTTTATACTATATAATTAAACTATTAAATAATACTTTGGAAATCTGAAATTGAAAACACCTGGATCTTTTTAAATTATATAGTAGATTTGTTCATCTTAGAAAGTACTAATTGGTATTTTGATAGTACATTTTTAAAATGAAACTGTTTTGCCATTTTTAAAACCACTTTCGCTACCTCTCGCATGTTATTATCTATCAAAGAAAAGATGAACGAAAAAATATTTTATCAAAGCAGCCGAGACTAATATGGCGTCGTTAATAGATTCCAAAAATCCTTTAATATCATTATATTCTTATGTAGCGGTATAAATGTTCCGTGATATTTGGATTGATTAAAGATATAAAGGAATATTATTTTTCGATTTTCATGTTCATCTACCATCTGTATGATTGTTTTTTAAATATGTTTCGTACATGCAGATAGAAACTACAGTTTTACAAATGGATATCTCGTCCACCATTGCTTTAAATATTATCGTTCCCATTTTCCAATATTAACTAAACATTAGAAATGCAATTTTATATCAAAAAAAATTTAATGCTGAAAATCTGAAAACCCCTTGAAATTAATTTTATATACACAATTTAAACTAAAAAAAATCTTTTATTTGCAAACTATGCTTAAAGTCTGTAGTGTTAGATATTTCAACTTATATACGTTATCACTGCCAAAATAATTATTTGGTATTCAATTGAATATAAAGGTCATATAGTGGCGAACAAAATTCATAATTTAAACAAACGTCTCCAATCACGTTATCAACATTAATATTTACATTATCGCTGTAGCATATAAATATTAAACACTAGTGTTTTGCACGTGGCTTTTTCTGTACTAATTATTGTCAGACATTTATCTGGTTGTATACCAAATTTTACTGAATTCTATAGTGTTTGAACCATTACAACCAAGCCATAGCATAAAAAAATAGATAGATATAGATTATTCTTGAAAAGTTTATTTTTAATTTAAATAATTGTGACTGCTTGGATTGCTTTTCACATGGACAATTATATTGCGTGTTCCCGTGTCGGAAAACAAGATGCCTATATCTATACAAACAAAAATTTCAATAAAACATAACTTCAGAAAAATTAGACTTCAATAAAACATATGCTGTCTTTTGTTGTTCACAGCGAATCGTGGCAAGGTACAGCTAGTTAAATATAAATATACATAGATTGATTCCATATGCAAACCATTCTAAACAGTTTCTGCTTTAAGAATTTTTTAAACTGTAGTAAAAAAAAAAAAACAACAACAAAACAATCTATATTATATTAAAATTTCATAAACGTTTTAAAACTTCGATATGACTTAATGTATAAACACGTTTCATTTTTCGAAAAAAAAAAAAAATATATTTTCACATGTATTTTTTTATTTCTAACAGGAAATCGAACCCAACCTCAAGCTCGTAAACTCATGTGCTTTATTGTTTCTTCAAGGGCTCTTGTCTTTCTCAGAATTAATTCACACACTCTCACATACGGTTTTCTCGTCGTCTCTTGACCCATATCACATAGTGATTAAGATTTTCCCACAGGTATAGAGATAAGAGGAGGCATATCAGCCGTGAAAAGCTCTCAGGACTTTTATAGTTATAATAAAAATAAATTTAAAGCCCTTCAAATTATCTAAGTTTAGTTTTTTACGTAACGGAACTGTATATATGAAAAATTTCTCTTTAAAAATATTCAAGATAGCTTTTAAAATGACATTCATTTTAAATGCATAGAAAATGTTGCGATGTTGCCATTGATGTGTTTTAACGGCTGTTTTTTATCAAAGTCAACTCATTCTTATATAGTATGTACACATAATATATATATATCTATAAGAAAGGCAAATATTATTTTTCTTATAGCAAGCAGACAAATCCACTGGCAATAGCCAGTCATTAACTGAATCAGAAGTAACTGTGTTGCATACATACATATATTTTCTTGCAGCTTTTTTATATAGCCTCTTCTAATTTTATCAAACATTATACAAAAACTGAAGTATCACACCAAAGTGCCGATACTATTTACATTAGAACTTCTCGGTTCGTTGGGAATACCCGCCAATGACGAAACGGACTTGTGATAAAGGCGAAGTCGATTCAGGGACAAAAATACGTTTTATATCTATATCGATGTCGGGGAAAAACATAGTCCAGCAAAATAATAATCATAGTGAATAATAACTTAGTCTAAGTTATATTAAAATATGCTTGCGAGTGACAAAAATGTTAAAATATTGATATTTTCTTTATAAAGATTGTTTGGAACCATGATAATTATATTGTTGTGTTTATTAAAATGCAACGATATAAGAATTCGTCTAAAATATCACCTTTATTCGAGTATTTTAGATATTAATGATGTATTATGATAAGGCGAGCTCGGTGGAGCAGCGAGGCTCAGCTATATACATTAACTAGCCATGAATATTCTATACCAAGAGCCACTCATTTGCCGCCAGGTAAGTTGTAAGAGCTTGTATAAGATGGAGATATTGTTTGTTCTTGCTACTGTTTTATTAAAATCTGTATGAAATAATGTTCCTAGTACACACTTTGAGTTTTATTTCACCACGTAGTTTCCAATTTTGAGTTTCATAACAATGTTAAAAATCTGGTCAAATTTAAAATAAACCGTTGCTCAATTTAACTCATAATCAGACTTGTCATTATTATAAAACAATTATTTTGAGTAAATTATCTACAAACAGGTAAAAATATACGCATATCGTACATTCAAATTGGGAAGCAATATATATTTAGGTCAAAAGTAATCAACACTCGATGTATGTACTCAGTTAAAAAAAAAAAAACAAAAAGAGGAATTATTCGTCACTTTTTTTTTAAGTTAATTTATGCATTTTATCCAAAACCACGTTATCAGAGGTCGCGAGGAGAACAGATTATATCAAGAACGTAACTACTTATTGTGTTATATAACGGCGTAGTCAATTAGAAGATACAGTCAATTAAAAATTCTATCTTAAGCTACTAAAGTAAAAATAAAATAGTGACATCAGCTGTATAATGTACAAGTAATGTACCTAAGACATGAATTGGTGGTACACCGGGCAACGTAAGTATCGCGAACGTAAGCCTCAGTCTCTTAATGACTGCAGCGTACGACAGACGACCGTTCGGGAATGTCAACAAGACGATGTTTACAAATACAGAGTGCATAGCGAAAGCAATAAAAACTCATTTGTAGGATTGACTCATACGTGATTTTTTAAATAGTTTCAATTTGTTTGTGGTGCAGTCTGAAGATGTAGAGCTGGGTTAAGGTAAGTTTATTTTATATTTTTTAATATAGTTGTTAAATTGCGACAATTTTATTATTTACAAAATAAATGAAAAACTCGTATGTTTTTAGTAAGATTGCCATTGTAAAGTATAAAATAATATAAAGTATGAAAATAAAGTATACGTAGTGATAACTATTTTTGGAGTTTTAGTATACATACATTACAAATTAGATTAAATGGCATTTTATAATGGACAAAGGACATGTATTATTTTGGTCGTCAAAGAAACCGCGAAACAATACGATTTTAGAGATTAGAGGAAAATTAATTAAGAATTTGAGCCAAGACTATGCTGGCAAAAAAATATAATTGTTAGCTATATTGTCTCTAAGTGTCCAATTAAAAATATAAATACCTCATACAATTACGTTTAATATATTAGTAAAAAAATAATATTAGATACGTATTATAAATTCAAGTTTAATTGATGTGATACTATTATTAAGGTGAAGAATCGGAGTGTTCGATTTTTGAGGCCCTTAATATATAAGTGATACGTAATATGCAACAAAACTATTTTATTTAAATAATGAGATCTAAGGCTTTCGCGAGTTTTATTCATTTAAATGAAACTAGTATATTTCGGATATACTACGAGGATTTTATTATTTTAAACCTACATAATCCCGACGTTTCGGTTACTTTTCAGCAACCGTGATCACGGGCAGACGAGATGTGAATGTCACAATATTTAAAATTTTAACAGGTGTATTTTTTTTTATTTTATTAACAGTTGATCTTATAAATTTTTTGCTTACCGTCCCTGTTTTATAGAAAAATAAAATAATAGTAACCAATCTTGAAATAACAATCAAATATTATTTTAATTTTTAAAAGTTTTTACATTTTTGATATTGCTGCGGTAATCTAACGGACAAATGTTTATTATATATTATATTTTCATACTGTAGTATAAGTTATCCCGTGATAACATCACTACAGACGTACATAGTAATAGTTGAAGTCACTATTGGTATCCATGATGGAACATCATTCTATTATTTGGAAGCTAAACCAATATAATAACGAAAATATTAAAGTTGTGACTACAGTAGGTAGATGTGACTGATCAGGACTTCAATTGGGTGATAAAACGGAAACTTGTCTGAGGTTCTTGCTGTTATCATTCGTTGCGTTTTTGGATTGTGTTTGGGTGTGCTTAGGTTGTGTAAGATGGGAGATAGAGAGTATGATGGGGGGGGGGAGTGTCCGGGGGGGGAAAACGGGCCTTTTAACTGGGAATGAGGTTGGTGCGGACGACTCAATGTCGTCGCGCCCAGAGTCGGTGTTGGGAGCCAAGCGCCTCTTTTCGGAGGTGTCAGGCTCCGACACCGAGACTGGGGGTGATGTCATCAGAGGGAAGGTTCCGGCGGGAAGGCGAGGCCGCGGTCATACGCTGGCTAAGGCCAGGAGATTCCTGCGGGAGCGTGAAGAGGAGGAGTCAGAGGCTGCCTTTAACTCCTGCCTCGAGAAAAGCCTCGGGAGGGAGAAGAACGGGGCAAGGACGAAGAAGAAGGAGCTCCCTGTGGAGCTGGAAAGCATGGGGGCGGAAGGGATAATGATCGAGGCCGAAAAGAACCTCGATGTTATCAAGGAGCTAGTCGGGAAGAGTTCGAACCTGAAAGGGGGATACTCTTCCCGGATCATGAGGGCCTCGGCGTTCCTACGCGAAGCACTGGATGTGCTGGTGACGCGAACGGAGGCTGAGGAGACCCGCCGTCTCAGAGCCGACATTGGTCGGCTCCAGAGAGAAAACGCGGGTCTCAAGGAGGAGGTGCGCGCTCACCGGGAACAATTCCAGGAGATGTGTAAGGAGAGGGCTTCGATGGTAAGAGCGGCGGCGGATAGTCCCATAAACCGGGACCAATCTCAAGTGCTGGAGGCCAACATCGCCAGGTTGGTTGGCAACCTGGTGGATGGGCGGTTGGCCGCACTGGAGTCCCGGCTCAAGCGGGAAGAAGTAGCCCGCCCTCCCCTGGCGGGTGACAATTCGGTCGAAGCCATTGCGGCCAGGAGGGCGATTCGACAGGCGGCCCTGCAGAGGGGGTCCAAGTCATCGGCCCCTTTGGCGGCGCCACCGGCGCCGGTGGTATCCTCCGACGAGGATTTCCCTTCCCTCCCTGCGCCTTCCAAAGGGAAAGGCAAGAGGTCAAAGGGAGGGAAGGAGGTGGTATGGACTGCATTCGGTCCATCCACATCGGCTGGGGGGACAGATCGGGGTAAAGTGGGGAACGGAGCCAAAGCGGCGGGGTGGACGGAGGTGGTTCGCCGCAAGGCCCCGAAGAAGAAGGAGGTGGTGCCGGTGCCGAACACGCCGGCGCCGCAAACAAAGAAGAAGGTGGGCCCTAAAGAGGGCCCCAAGAAAGTGGCGCTCCCACGCTCCCAGGCCGTAATGCTTAAGTTACGGCCTGAGGCAGCGGCCAAGGGAGCGACCTACTTGTCGGTCCTCCTAAGGGCCGAGAGGGAGGTTAACACGAAGGAGCTGGGCATCGGGCCCCTGAAAATCCGTGCATCGGCAACAGGGGCCCGCATCATCGAGGTGCCAGGCTCAGCCAGCGCGGACAAAGCCGACGCTTTGGCCGCGAAGCTGAAGTCCGTGCTGGCGGAGGAGGCGGAGGTGTCGAGGCCCGTGAAATTCACGGACGTAAGAGTAACGGGCCTCAACGACGCGACGACCGCGGACCGGCTGATAGCCGCGGTCGCGCAGGAGGGGGGCTGCACCGAGGCCCAGGTCAGGGTTCGTAATGTGCGACCTGGGCCTCGCGGCACAGGCTCTGCCCTGGTGGAGGTGCCGGCTGCAGCGGCGAAAAAGTTGCTGCAGCTGGGCAGCCTGTCAGTCGGGTGGAGCCAAGTGCGGCTCTCGCATATGGAGGCACGACCCAAGCACTGTTTTAAGTGCTTGGGAACGGGGCACGTCGCGGCCGCGTGCCCTAGTCCAAAAGACCGCAGCGGTTTGTGCTACCGCTGCGGCAAGGAGGGCCACAAGTCCGCCCAGTGCTCCGCGTCACCGCGCTGCGCTGTGTGCGCTGACGCGAGCAAGCCGGCGGACCATGTGATGGGGGGTCATTCGTGCCGCCCCCCATCCACCCGTGGGAAACTCCCGGTCCAGCCACAAAGGGCGGGGGTTTCGAGGCGGGCGTCGGGAGCTGAGATGTCCGAATAATGGCCGGACATCTCAGTTTCCTGCAGGCCAACGGTAACCACTGCGCCGGGGCTCAGGACCTCTTCCTGCAGTCCATGGTGGAGTGGGCCGTTGACGTGGCGGTCATAGCGGAGCCGTACTATGTCCCTGCCCTACCTCATTGGGCGGGAGACACGGGCGGCTCCGTGGCGATCGTCACGCGGGCGGGCGCCGTGCCCCCCCTCGCAGTCAAGGCGAGGGGCCACGGGTATGTGGCAGCGGTTCGGGGGGAGATTGCCATAGTCGGGGTATATTTCTCCCCGAACCGCGACCTGCCGGCCTTCGAGAGTTTTCTCGACACTCTCGGACCGGTAGTAGGGCAGTTAGCGCCTCTCCAGGTCGTTGTGATGGGGGACCTCAACGCCAAGTCCACGGCTTGGGGAAGCCCTCTCACAACACCCAGAGGGAGGGAGCTGGAGGAATGGGCGTTAACTGCCGGGCTGTCCCTACTCAACACGGGGACAGTCCAGACGTGCGTGCGACGGTCGGGAGGTTCAGTGGTGGACGTCTCTTTCGCCACTCCGACCATCGCACGCAGAGTGGAGGGATGGAGGGTTGAGGTAGGAGTGGAGACGCTTTCGGACCACCGCTACATACGGTTCGAAGTGTCTGCCACTCCTGCCGGTCGCCGGAGTCCAGCGTCGAGTTCCTCGTCGTCCCGGGAGAGAAGTCGGTTCCCGCGTTGGGCCCTGTCAAGGCTCAACCGGGAACTGGCTGAGGAAGCGGCCGTTGTCGGCCGCTGGAGTCTCCCGGGGAGTGCGGAGTTGGGGGTGGACGAGGGGGCTAGTCGCTTTGGGGACGTTCTCCATAACGTCTGCAGAGCGGCGATGCCCCCCATTGGACGTCGACCCCCGCGGGGTGCGGTGTACTGGTGGTCGGACCACATTTCCGACCTCCGGATCGCCTGCAACGGGGCCAGGAGGGCATACACCCGGAGCAGGCGACGCCGCCCCCAGGACGAGGAGCGTGATGGCCGGCTGTACAGGGTCTACGTGGAGAAGAAGTTGATCCTGCAGCAGGCCATCTGCCGAGCCAAGGAGGCAGCCTGGCTGGAGCTGGTGGAGGGGCTCGATCGAGACCCCTGGGGCCGACCGTACAAGAGGGCGCGGAATAAAATCTGCGCCCAGTCGGCCCCCATCATGGAGGTGCTCCAGCCGGCTGTTCTGAGGGGGATCGTCGGGGAACTCTTCCCCGACGCCCCGGCGGGATTCACTCCCCCCAGGATGGCTTGGCAGACGCTGGAAGAGGGTGACCGCGTTCCGCCCACCGTCACGGAGTCTGAAATGGAGGCGATTCTGGCTCGCCTCCAGAGTAAGAAGAGCGCACCGGGTCCGGACGGGGTGCACGGGAGGGTTCTGGCCCTCTCCCTGGTGCACCTCGGAGGAGCCCTCAGGGAGCTGTTCGACCTCTGTCTTAGGTCCGGGCAGTTCCCGAGGGCCTGGAAGGAAGGCCGGCTATGCCTACTTCCGAAAGGCAGCCGGCCTCTGGACTCGGCTTCGGCGGTGCGACCGGTGGTTATGCTGAACGAGGCGGGGAAGGCTTTTGAGAAGATTATAGCCACCCGTCTCGTTCGGCACCTGGAGGAAGGCTCGGGACCGGGACTTTCAGAGTCCCAGTTCGGGTTCCGAGCCCACCGGTCGACCGTCGATGCTCTCAAACGCCTGAGGGCGGTGACGGAAGAGGCGGAACGCAGAGGAGAGGTAGTGTTGGCGGTGTCGCTGGACATCGCCAACGCCTTCAACAGCCTCCCACACAGCGCGATACAGGCGGCACTCGAATACTTCGGAGTGCCCCTGTATCTGAGGAGGCTGTTAGGCAGCTACCTCTCCCAGAGGAGGGTGGCAGTCGAGAACCGGAGGGGGTCCATAGAGTGGTGGACAGTCGACAACGGCGTTCCACAGGGTTCGGTACTGGGACCTGTTCTGTGGAACGTCGGGTATGACTGGGTCCTGCGGAGTCGCCTCCTCCCCGGGATGGGTGTCATTTGCTATGCAGATGACACTCTCGTCTTATCCCGGGGACGAAGCTACAAGGAGGCGGCGTGGCTGGCCGAGGTCGGTACTGATCTCGTGGTCAGCCGCATAGAGAGGTTGGGGCTTCGGGTCAGAATCGACAAGACCGAAGCCCTCCTCTTCCGCGGGACTGGGCGGAAAGGACCCCCGCCGGGTGCCACCCTTCTCATAGGAGGAGGGAGGGTCAGGGTGAGCCCGACCATGAAATATCTGGGGCTCACCCTTGACGGAGGGTGGACCTTCGTGCCCCATTTCAGGGAGTTGGGGCCGAAGGTCATGAGGACGGCAGGTGCGCTGGGGAAATTCCTCCCGAACCTCGGAGGACCCAGCGCAGCTTGCAGGCGGCTATACTCTGGGGTCTGTCGGAGTATAGCCACGTACGGTGCTCCCGTTTGGGCTGATCGACCGATGAGCCGCGGGGTCAAGGCCCTACTGCGCTCGGCGCAAAGGGCACTCGCGGTGAGGGTGATTAGGGGGTACCGTACGGTCTCCTGGGCCGCAGCGACGGCTCTTGCTGGCGATCCGCCCTGGGATCTGGTGGCGTCGGTTCTCGCCGAGGTGTTCTCTTACGTCTCGGGTAGGAGGGCTCTCGGAGAGAACCCTTCGTCAGAGGAGATCCGGGCGGTTCGCCGGCAGGGGGAGTCGCGCCTTATGCGGGAGTGGGGGGAGGACCTGGCGGGCCAGCCGTACGGTAAACGTACAACGGCTGCGCTCCGTCCGGTCCTAGAGCGTTGGATGAGGCGGAAACGCAAACCCCTTACTTTCCGTCTGACGCAGGTTTTCACCGGGCACGGCTGCTTCGGTGACTACTTGTGTCGGGTGGCCAGGAGAGAGCCGGGAGGAGGCTGCCATGAGTGCGGCGCTGAGGTGGACTCAGCCCAGCACACCCTCGAGGTGTGCCCGAGATGGGCTGCGCAGCGCCAAGACCTTGTGGCGGCGCTCGGCGGAGTGGGCTTGTCGCTTTCGAGTGTCGCGGAGAAGATGCTTGAGAGTGACAGGTCCTGGATGGCGGTGTCCTCCTTCTGTGAGACGGTCATGTCCACGAAGGAGGCATCTGAGCGGGAACGGGAGGTTGCGGCTGATGCACCCTCCCTCCGCAGACGACGGACGGGGGCGCGCCGGAGGCGATATCAACGCCTCCTCCAATAGCGCCCCTGCGCCCCGGGCTGGGGTCGGGCTGGTAACCCGGCTCCTGTGAAAGCCCGGCGTCGTCGGGGCGGTCCTAATTGCCGGGATCGCCCCCTTTCTCCGAGGGAGTAAGTCCGGTCTTTGCCAGGACCGGCCAGTCGCTGGTGTGCCCTGTCGCTGACAGATCCGGGGTGCACCAACATAGCGGCCGATGGCTTTCGCAGTGGTTTTAGTGAGTAGGGACCTGCCCAGGTCGAGTCTCACACATCCTCTCCGGCCCCACCAAGGCCGGTGAGACGGCTCGTAAAAAGAGTTTCCCTGCGTCATCAAAAAAAAAAAAAAAAAGGTAGATGTGACTGATCATTCGGAACTAGACCTTTCACTTTAAACAGACTCTTTAGACATATAGCTGTTTAATTTTGTCAGAATAAGTACGTGGTATTTACACTAAAGTAATTCCATCGGTTTAAAACTTAAATCATATAAACAATTTTAAGTTCCCAGTCTTTTATTTACTGCTTGCATTCTGAATCTCTATCTATATATATATATATATAATTATAATAGTACAGAAAAACATTTACAACAGATTATATTTTAATAAAGATATGTTAAAGAATACATTTATTTTATAGAAAAAATTTGTACAAATTTAATTACTTAATGATTCGTAAAACCTTTGCCACCTTTCACTTTTGTTTACTGTTTTTAATTGTTGTAAATGATAATAGCAAACCATTAATTAACTAGTGTTATAATGTATTGTTACTTGTAATATTACTTAATGCAATACAAAACTTATATTCGTTGGATAACGCTGTGCTTATAAACTCACAGAGTATATTTTTAAAATTCCCACGCATTATATATACACTACCGATAATAATCAGAAATATTTACTAATACTTCTTGAACAATTTACTCCCATTTAATCATTTTACAATTGGTCTGTATACGTTTTCATTCTCTCTTTATTCCTTGCATTAATTTATTTCTTGCACAAGCTGCTTGATCGTTACCGCACAGAACGCATTTAAAAGTGTAGGCTATACATATTTACGACGGAAGTTACGTGAAACCATGTGTTATGTCACATGAACTGCACAGACAATTACAACATACAATTCTTGTTTACGTTTGTCATTTATTTTTTTATTTTTTTTTTATTTAAGTTATAGCCTCATTCAAATTGGTTCAATTAAAAAAAAAAATTTAGTTTTTGAACATTCCCGATAAATGTCATTTATGACGGATATATATCAAGAATAAAGATTTAAAAGATGAAGGAAATATTATAAAAAAAAAATAATAATTTAAAAAACAAATTTGATATTTTATTATGTTAAATTAAATATATATATATAAAACTCGATTAAACTATACAAGAAATATAAAAGGCTTTATGTCTCTACACGAAAACAAAAAGAGTGAAAGTTTCTCCATTACGATAATCATTTCCTATAAAACTTTTCTTAACCGTGAGAACACAAGCGTGCGAGCTATGTGATTGAGGAGAACATGTTTTATTAACAAGCTATAAATTCAACCAATAAAGAAACCAAAATAAAATATTGTTATGATATTCTTCGAACCAAAATTTCTTTAAAACATTAAGTTTAAACGAAAGCACGTAAAGTTATTTACAGGAAATAATATATACATTAAATATCGTAATTTCTTCGTCCTAAAAGTAGAGAATTGTGAAATTTTATTTTAACGAAAAAACACTCGAGAGTCCTTAAAATCGTTATCGGGAAACCAACATATGTACAAGATTCTTTCCTTTGAAAATATTCGATTAGGAGGAAAAACCAGAACGAGGGTTTCTAATCAGTGTCATGGCGGGGGCCGATTGGTCTACGTCCAATTAGTTTCCTGTCCTCACAGTAATATACTTTATTTATATATACTATATACTTGTATTGAATCAAAGACGATAAAAAACTTACAAAATATAATTATTCCTATTATAACCTTTGTATTTATGATTTTAATATTCCTTATTTAATAATATAAGAATATTGATTGAATAAAATATGAGCAGTTCATTCGCATGACGATTTCTCATAATATTTATGCTCATTATAACTATTTAGGACGACTTGTGTTATTTTTTTTAGGTGCCTAGACTTATAAAAAAAAAACGACGAAGCTCGAAAATGTTTTTATAACCATTGATGAAAGAATAATATGTCTTCTTTGATTTTGATATAAAAAGTACAAGTTCCGTATCAAAATAGAAGTTTTTTTTTTTTAATTTCATGTTATCCTTCCTCATTAAAGACATCGTTATCGTCTGACCTATCGATGATTCTTAGTACTTGTATTAATACCAGGCTTCTGATACACGAGTATGTATTTATGTATTAATGTTGTATAATGTTAAACATTTCGCTTTAAGGAAATTGTGTGAAAAACTCGAGTAATACTCAATTCCGCCGCGAGGTCCTGAAATAAAACATAATGCATGTATTTTTTACCGTTCCCGTTTTTTTTTATCGGAGAAGGTTTTTACACAGAAGCTGTAATATGAATTGCACATTTGTTCCGTTAGCTCACCCCAATTTTATAAGGATTCCTAAACGACATACATAATATGGACCTTACTTTTCCTTTATTTTTTCCTCAACACACTCTTAGATGTATGATACGATTTATTACATTTCAAAGAGAGAGAGAGAGATAAAGAGCGAAAGAGAGGTAGACTGATAAATGGTTACATATTTATCTATATAGGAATCTCAATTTCAAAGATTATTATTATTTTAAGTGTCCTATTTGAATTGTAAGTGTATTTTTTTTAATGGTTTATTTATACGTATTCAATCATACGAAGAAATTTAATTTTACTGGGATTTAAACAAGAATGATTAGGTCTACATTCTATGAGCAGAAATCTACGGTCCCCTAGGGATGTTTTTGCTAGTGCGAAGCCATATAAGTTACTTCTACCAGCGGTTAGAAGCGAGGGTTTAGATAGATTCACTATTATTTAATATGTATAATAACATTTGCGAACTGAAAACATGTAAATAATACATTATTATTATACATAATAAATGTGGCATAATAATATAGTATTGTTTGTTCTTAATGAACACGTCATTTATTTTTAATTAAATTTGAAATTTATTCTTCAACAGAAATGTATTCTATTCTAATTTTAAAAAACAATATTCCACTAATATTATTTAATCTTTGTACGTCTGTTTCACATTCCATTAGCTGAAAACTATACATACAATTCGCTTGAAATGTTGATAATAGGATATTGAAGTAGTTAAAGAAGAAATTTTGTATCTTGATAATTAACACATAAAACAAGCGAAGTCTCTATAAATTTAATAAAAATATTAATAAAGGCTTCATAAGTAAAATTATTATCAAGACTTTATATCAAAAACGAGAATAAACAAAGAAAATAAGAATTTAGCTGAGAACTTTAACTATAATTAAGTTACATTAAAATTTAATGGTTTTTTCAACTAATTATAGATAAGAGAATTAACTTTGAAGTTACTTGATGTCAAGGTAAACTTCTTAGCATCTGTGTCGAGTTATTGAGGAGAGATGTTTCTAATAAAAAAAACATTTCTCTTATCATTTTCATTTAACCAAAGAGGTTGTTATGCCAAGTGTAAATATATGTATACGGAGTTAATTTTTTTCGTATAAATTAATTTTCATTTAATGATAATTCCATCAAATGTCCTGATTATGTTAATTGTTAGTTTTTCTTTAGAACTAACTCTAGGTTTAAAAAAATTCTGAACCGAATCAGTTGGGCACATTAAGTAAGAAAGGACTACATACATTTGTACCTAAACCTTTCCCTGAATTTATAGCAACACTATTCTTTTAATAGAAAGTTTTTTTTTTTTTATAAAATATCATATTGTAAAAAAATAAATGAAAATTTGAAATAATTAAACAGAACGTAATACTTTTGTTGATTTTTATGAGCCTAAATACAATATAAGCAGAGATGTTTCGTTTTTTTTTTATGATTATGTTTTATCATAAAGAGTAGTATAAATAATGTACAGAAAAGAGTGAATATATGTTATAAAAATATACATTTTTCTGACAGCTTTAGAAAATAAAGTATATGATAAACAAACGTATAATCTGTATACACAAAAGCTATTCAAGTGTGGGGTGATCTCGTTATGGAAAGGAAATTACTTCAGTCGTAAATCCGGTGGCTGTTTTCATAATGGAATGAACTCTTTAGTTTGTACAACGTGTATGTTATTATCAACCAGCCTCCGAATACACACCGGTGAATTGTTTCGATATTAATTTAAGGGATTAAAGGCTTTTTTATTTCAAATTACAGTTGTTTCAGTTGGATTTGTTTGTGAGAATCTCTCTGTTCATTCGATTTGATTTGTCACAAAATAATAAAATGGATACATATGACATTTTATTTGTGAGTACGCTACGATTTTTTGTACATTACTGTTGATGACGAGAGCATGTTATATAAATTTAAAACCGTTTGGGATGAGATCTAGGCTTTAGGGTGTTTGGCGAAGAAAAAACTTTAAAAATTTGTATCTTGGTGATAAGAATTTATAATAAATACAGTTACAAGAAATGATCACGCCAAAGTAAACGTATCATCGGTAGCTGGTATACTTAGTCCAAGTTGGTATCGTCACACAACATACGGAGCGTTAATAGTTATAACGTTAATTATTGATTGAAAAATGGAATAGACTTTGTATTTAGTGGGATGATGCAACCTTGGACTAAGCATTCGGTTTGTACAAATATTGATTTTAACTTAAGTAGCAATATTTAAGTATTTTCCTTTTACCATAATACTCGTACTAATAGTTAAAAATGAAAATGTTTCGTCACGTCTTAACTAGCTGACTTACGTATGACTTGCGTCGTATGAAAATGGCGCCAGTTCAAACATTTACATTCTTGAATGCAACTGTTTGTCATTTTGTAAATAAATTAAAATTTTATTAGTAATAACTTTAATACTATAGCATTGTATGATTAGCATGATAAAAACTAAATGATAATGATATGATATGCAGATGCAGATGAATGATAAACTTTAAACTTTTTTTTATAAGCTATGTCTTTTCTCGCTCTGGAAACCTGGATTATATTTTTATTATGCCAATGTGAACGTTTTTATTTTCAGGACGAATTATAAACTTAAGTACTGTGAGGGGAAAATACGAATTAAATTGTCGAATGGAATAAAGGCGTTTTTTTAATTATTATTATAATTATTTTTATAGAACACTCTAGTTAACTAACCGCTTTACTAATACTCATTAATAAGTTGAATTCAAAAATGACATATCAAACGAGCGGGTAGGTTTTTTTTTCTTTTAAATTGTATTCGTCCTCATTTTTTTAGGATGAGATAAAAAAAAAAGAAGTTTAGACGTGAAATATTTCTTTATAATTTCTATTCGTATTACTAAGTCATATATTTTTTTATTAAAGAACTAATCAACATGATAGTGACATCTAAGATTTTCGCGAGTATTCGTGCTTCACATTACATTGACACTACGCGCCTTTTATTATTTTAATACTACATACTCTCGACGTTTAAGTCTCTTTGTATCAACCGTGATCGCGGGCAGACCAGATGAAAAAATTTTTTTTCACCGCATCGAACCGAAATTTCGGCAGTATGTAGTATAAATAAAATAAAATAAACGAATAGTTTATACGAAAATCTTAGTTTTACTTTAACCAACATGATGTATGTGTAAAATAGTAGCTATATTTTCTGTTAGAGTAACATAAATCGTCATATTTCTTATATTTTCGAGTTCATCAAATTCCGCGGCCATCTTAATTAATTCATTGTTCTGTGACAATAGTATGTTCGCATTCCTTTCTGTCTTGTCAAATTTTATACAATCATATTTGAGACTAAATTGGCAACTTATATGAGTTTGTGTCAAGAGGCATAAGACACAATTAAAAAATTAACTTATATAAAAATTCATAGTTTACGTAACGTTAAGTTTGTGGTAGTTTTAATCTGAGTTGGTTCACTTTTGGTAAATTTACAATAATATTGTCAGTTTAATCTATCGATTCTCATTTATAATGATTTTTAAGCGAATGTAATAAAAGTTTCTTATTTAGTTTGTATATTGGACAATAAATAGAACGCTCGGCGTTTTTTAATTATAAGTGATAATAAAATTGAATTTTGTTATTTATTCAATAATTAAAACTTCAATGTAGATTCTCAAAAAAATATATGTATTTTTAACCAAATTTAAAATTAGAACGTTCTTAATTCAAATACCCATATATTTTTTTTAGTGTTCCTAAATTTATTTAAATATTCTTATTCTGTAAATGTCAAGAAACGTAAGGGCTAAAATTTAGTAACACATTAGTGTGGTTGTATATATATATATGAAATGCGGACCTCGGTTCAAATGTTATGAAATAAACGCGGCCGGTTGAGTTTTGTATTGTAATAATACGTGCCCTATTATAAATTCAAGTCACTTTTCATTCGTTAGGAAAGTGCTAACGACTGGTTAGTCATTAGTTAGCTATAACTAATTGTAGAAATTCCTGCATTTAATTTACTTGTATAATAGTGTTTACAAGATTAAAATAAACTAATTTTATTACAATATCATTTTTTAAGTTAGCTACCTACATACATTCTATAGTAATTAACTAACATGTTTGAAATACATAACTTAGTAATAAAATATCCATTCATGTTTTTAATATTGAAGATTTCACTTGACATAAACGTTCATAGAGGTTTGTGAGAAAAATAAATGTTATATCCTCAAATATATTGCGAGGGGAGGAAATTAAAACCCCGGGAAATTGACAGAGCCCACTTGTATTTAGGCGGGAAATGGAAATTTGTTAGAAATCATTATAGAGGTCTTTTAAGGAAATATTTATGAATTAAATTCGTTGCATTGATTGGATGATATTAAAGTAGAAGATTACTTTAATAATAGTTGAAGAAAAATAAAAGGGAAATATGTTGATTAGAATCGATCGCTGTATGTCACAGCGTGTGTTTTTTTTATATTTTAAAAATTTATGAAAATTTACGATGGAATAATAAAATCGAGAGTATCGTGAGATATTAGTTCAAGTCTTTTGATGCCCCCCCGTGTTTCAAATTTGGCTACTGAGATTGGGGCATTTGGCTATTGAAATATACAGCGGAGGGGAGTTTCATAATGACAGATAAATGAACTTTTATATTACTTTAATGTAAACATATCTCGTTTTTATTAAACATTGTTCTTATGTCAGCATTATTAGTACTTACTCCCTCGAGTCTTGGAATTGTTACAAACTGTGTAATTTTTATATGCATATGTGACTTGTTAACCTACCGTTAGCTTTACATGACTCAGTTTCCTGCCTATATAACTCTGGATTTTCGATTTCCAGAATAGTTTTTGGCATATTATATAGAAGAATTTGATTGATATCTTCAGATAATAAATATATATGTGTGATCTAGTTCAAACAGTTAGTTTATTTCCCACAAAATGGTAAATCTAAAAGATAATTTAAACGAAACATCAAATTATAGACTGTTAGTAATATAACGTACCTTTTGTTTAAATTATTTGTAGTTTCCTTATCATGTTAATCGTAATTTTAATTCGCATTATAAAGATATGTGTGTCTCGATCGTGTTTTGTTTATTGCCCTATTTAGTGTGGCCCGGAGTAGGCCACTGACTGGTGTTGTATTTAATTTATGTGGTAAGTTAAACCATTTATTAAATTTAATTGCCTTAAAATAACAAATAAAAACGTATAAAGCGTTTTGCATTAAAAAAAAATCATACTACATATAATATATTTGAATTTGTAGATTGATTGATGTTATGAAAAATCTATATGCTATGTTAGGAATAAAAAAAGCTGAGCTTTACGCATAAAGCCTTAATAAGGATTAACGCTTAAAGAAACGAACAGTCTTAATTATTCATTAATTGTCGTTATAATTATAATATTGTATAAGCTCGATAAATAAAAAAATATAATAAAAAGACTGAGAAATTGATGAGATCACTCACATCTCATCTGCCCGTGATCACGGCTGCTGCAAAGCAACCGAAACTTCGGAAGTATGTAGTTTTTAAAATAATAAAATATGCGTGGTGATCCGAAAAATATTAGTTCCATTTAAATATAATAAAAATATTTCCGTTATCATACTGGCTTATATACTTATATACAACATGGTACATAAAATAATGTATACTTATCTCTACATTTTACAATGGCATTACTGGATAAAAACGTAATATTGATTAATTATATCAACATATTATAATATAATAGATAAGAATATTTCACGTGTCATAAAACATATTAGTTCCTTCAACGTGTATGAACTTTTTTAGCTATATAGTTAAACTAAACTTTTGTAGGAATTTTGATAATTCCAAGCTTTACCTGTAAGGTAATTATGAGTATAGTTTAGGAGCATTTAATTCAATAATTCCATGAAAGCCCTCGCTGACAAATGAAACATGAAATAAAACAGATAAATTTACAAAAGATATAACAATAAATATTATAAAACAGAGTTACTAATTTGCATATCTTTTCCTAAAGGCAAAGTTAATGACAACCGTGACGGTAAATCGAAGATTAAAGTTTAGGAGGAACGTGCTGTTAAATAGATAATTAAACGTTTGTTCTTTGCTATATACATTACAATGCAAAAGTATTATTTATGGGAAAATTAAAGCTAGACTTTTATTCTGATTTATTAAATTTATATATTGGCATTAGGATGATTAAATAGGAAATACGAAGTAATGACTCACATATGTTCAATACTACGCTGTACATTTTTGAAACTAAAAAAACTATATATATATGTAATTGTTTATAGCGAATTGTAAACCATTCTTCTAATTAATTTAATAAAACAACCGTTTCCGTATAAGTCAGTGAGATTTATACAATATATGGTGGAATTGTATTGGGATAGAATTTTTTCTATCTATTTAATAGGCTGATTCCAGTATAGGCTGATGATGATGATGATGATGATGATGATGATTTAATTTTTCGTTTGTTTGATATAATATACAGAGGATTTTGTTTATCCTTTGACTTATTGTTAGACTTATTATTATTTAATAGTAATAAATAAAAATGTTTAATTGTGTCTACAGAAGAATTTTATATTTATAAGGCATCCTTGGATATTGAGTGACTGAATCTATATGTCTTGATAAATTTCGAGTACGAGATTTTATTTCTCCTTTGTCGTAAGTATTATTAGCTAAATAGTGTTTATTTGAAAGCATTTTATTGGATATAGATTTAGATGTGATATTTATCATAAGAACAAAATAGGCATACCAGATATATATAAGGTTTTTTAAAGTTTATATGAAGTTTATTATAGGTATCGTCATGAAATTTTCGTATTATATATAAAAAAAGTAAATATATTAAAAAAAGAATTTATACGAGAGAAATATATAATAGATATACCTAAACGATCACAGAAATAGATAAAGATTTTAATGCAGCGATAATACATACGTTAGCAAACAATAAATATTGTCTCTTATCTATATACGTTTAGAGTTAATATATGTGAAGGATAATATAATGCAAGTCACTTTGTCTCCTGTAACATTTTAATGAATTTAAAAATATTTTAATGTTCCCTAACAAGTACTGTACCATTAAAACAGCGTTAAGAATCCAAGACAATATATTCTGGATTGCAGAGACTGGGGAGTATTTGTTGCAAATAAAAAAAAAATCTCTCCGGGTTATGTATTATGAATGTTAAATATCGGAATTTTTAAGTATCGTAAACTACGGGAATGACCTTAAATAAGAGATAGCCGAATCGCACTCGTCCCTACGATAAGATAATTATATTTTGTGTATATTATACATAATAGAAATTTATATTCAAGTCGACAAGATCGATTAACTAAAATTCGATAATGTTTATAAATATTTACACTTAACTAATGTTTTTTTTATTTCATTGAGTAATAACAGGAATTCACGTAATTATAGGATGAGAAAAGTAAGGTTGTGGTTAATAAAATTTCGTTACAGAGCATATCGTAACCATCCACCATGGCACAGGATAATACCAATTCAACAGTCGAGATGGGCACCAGTGATCAGGTAATATTGCTCATAGTATACTACTATTGACCATACCAAATAACATTGATATTAACTTTGAGGCTTCAATAAAAAAATCTTTGAAATTTCATCTACAGTATCTATTCTAACGCTAAAGTTATATAAAAAAATCACACATACATACATTAAGATACATGAATTTTACTACAATAACAATAAGTGGTTACGTAATTGATAACCTCACTGATCTTATATGCTAGGAACAAGTTTCTTGTTATAGCGAGCGAAAAAATATAAGCATTTGTAGAATAGCTATAGAATTGTATGTGTGCATAGACGTTCTTATGTGTTGTTCTTCAATCCTATATGACTTTAGAGTTGTTAAACTAGTTTTGTTAGAATGAAACATAATCTCAAAAACTTATCATAGTTTTATCATGGACGTTTAAGGTGCAGTGTTCAATAACTTTATTGAAATCGAGAGCTGTTTTTATCGCTTATCAATTGTGCCTCGATTGATATCTTGATGTCTCTACTTGGAATATAACACACAGCATCAGTACATTGGAAATGTTGGCATTTTATATACATTTTTAGATCCTGGTTGCACCAAAAAAGTCAAAGAAGCTAGTGTACACTATTGGTTTTATCGCGATGTGTGCTGTGATAGCTGTGGTTATCACCCTCGCGGTTGTGCTCACAAGGGGTGGTGATGCTGAAGATATTATAACAACCGAAGGACCGACACCAGTTACAACAACCCCAACAATCCCAACAACAACACCGATCACAACAACAACAGAGCCACCGACCACTAATCCTCCACCGCCAGGGGATATGGATCTGGATGATGTTTTAAATGGAGAATATTTACCAACATCGTTTAATGGATCCTGGGTTTCGGGTACGTTGATTTCTTAATTTTATCCTTATTATTATTTATAAATTGACTATAACTCAAAATAACTTCTGATATTGATGATGTATTACTAGAAACAAGACACTCCAAAAATTTATCTTCCATCGTAAGAAATGATAACAATTCTAACCAAGTATTTTGTGGCCCTCTGCAACGGATTGTCGTAATTAGTTCGTTAAACCAACAATTAACTTAGATGTAAGATGACTATGTTATAAATCTTTTATAATTTATTAATTGACTTATAACATTAGCAAAAATTACAATACTTTCTACTGCTCGCTAAACATAGTACAGCCAGCGGTATGCTTGAGTGTGATTTACTTGTTACGTTATAATTATCATGAAATTTCTTAAAATACATTCACTCATATTCAGTTAAGTTACCAACGTCTATCATGGATACATCAGCAATGTTCACAAATATTTGAATTTATATTATTATATATAGTTGGACATTATCATTGTAGGAAGTGAAATCATGTTCAGAAATGCTTATGGGGAGTTGATACTATACAACGTAGACACTTCCAAACCCAGGACACTCGTCGAGAATTCATCTCAGGTAATTAAAAAGCCATCAATTAGACCAAACACTGATAATTTATTAAGTAATCACAGGATGTTGGTGTCTCCAGTTTCAGAGATCTAGTTGTTTGTAAAACCAAACATGTATTATGTAGATTTATAAAAAAAATATTCCCTATTGTTATGATTTTTTTTTATAAATACTTATTTATTTCCTTATTTAACTAATTAAATGAAGAAGAATTTTATTTTCGCTATTAAGTTTATTTTATTATATCTTTTTTTATAATATTATCAAAGATTTAAACACGACTGAAAATCTTCTCATCCTCTCTACGGAATACGTTATTAGGATATCTGTGTATTAAACGAAATAAAGGGGAGAATACATGTAGTACTAAAAGATTTAGATTACGAGACATGTAGAAATATTCCAATAACGAATACTTTTTCAATAAAAGAAAACAAATGGTTTTATAATAATAATAGCTAAGTAACAAAATTTAAAACTTATATTATATGTATTTGTAAAATATTATTAAAGTTGTAGTATTCGTTCCTAAGATATATGAATCTACAGCTATCACAAAATTCAACTTCAAAATTTATATATCACGGCTCAGCATTATTAACTCGGTGAAGCGGTGCGATATACTGCCTTCAGTTTAAACCTAATTCTTGAATTATAAAACTCAGAATATACAGAACATATAGAATTTAGTGTAGAACTTTTTGGTGCAGTTAATATTTTCATTGCTTCATCTAGATTTACATTATTAATAATAATTTTGAGATATATTGTATTGTTCCTTTAGATACTTCAAAATTCCAACCGCGTGACGGAATTATCGGCTGATCGACGACATGTAGTGCTCTCCTATGCAGAGGAATTGGTATGTATCATAGTTAATAAATGTAACTTACTAGAGAAATATCAATAATTTTCGGTAACAACACATCTACTGCATGGAATAAATGTTTAATGCAAATAACATCTCTTTTATAGAGAAAAATTTAGTTTTTTTAGTAGTTTTTTTACACAAAACTGTGTTATAATATAATGATATTTAGTATTTAGAAATCAGTGAGGCTAAAGATATTGTAACAAGCGTAACGAAGTAGTTTTGCAAACTGTATTAAGTGGGCTCTCGTGCCAAAGCTCTGTTATAGCGGACGTGATCTTAAATAATTTGCTCCGGAGAGATCTTTTGTGCACGTAATTGAACGACGGTTTCGTGGACTTTAATTGTGTATTCAATAATGAAAATTGGATTTTTTACATTGCTCTAATATTTTATTTGTTATTTCTATTTTTCAAACAGGTTTTTACTAATTTTTGTAAATCATAGCTGCCATGAAACGGGGATAAAATAGTCTATTACCTTCTTGGGGAAAAAAAATGGATTAAATAAAAGATATTTTTAAATAAGGCCTTGTTTTTAAAAATGTTATGTTTTTAACAATAATTCAAAACAACATTAAAAATCGACACTATTTCATTTCACCCAGAATGTTAGTTTTGTAAATGGTTTTTCTTACATACTATAATTATTTGAGAATAAATTTCTCTACATTGTAATATAAGGTTTGTTACTCTTACCTCAGATATATCGCTACAGTTTTGAAGCTTTGTACGTGGTTATCGATTCATCCACTGGAAACATTTTCAACATAACGCCTGAAGGGGTTGCCAGCGATATGTCAATTCTTCAAAACTTTGTGTGGGGACCAGTCGGGACATCCCTGGCATTTGTATACAAGAATAATATTTACTACAAGCCTAATCTGACATCTCCAGCACAACAAATAACATCTTCTGGCATCGAAAATGTCATTTACAACGGCGCGCCTGATTGGGTCTATGAAGGTATTATGTTTAAATTGCATTAATACTTGTATTATAATTACATATAAAGGAAATGTTCAATGATTATTCTTTAAAATACGATTTCTCTACTTCAAGTAGTGAATTTTTTTAGGTGACAGGAAAATTTTTCTTTTAGATGTAATTAGCACATTAGATTTTTAATTTATGTTTGATAATTTATCAGAGGAGGTGTTCAGTTCCAACAACGCGATGTGGTTCTCTGGCGACGGTTCGAGGCTGGCGTACGCTTCCTTCAACGATACCAACGTGCGCGTAATGAGGATACCACACTTCGGTGTACCCGGCGCTGTTGAATTCCAATACACCAGACATCGCGATATACGTTATCCCAAGGTTAAAAAAAATATTTGATATTATAATGTATTTGTTTTTGTATACGTATTCTAAATTATTAATATATGCTAGTAAATTCACTATACACCTTTACTTTACTTCTATTTATAAGATATTTTATTGAATTGGTGCGACTATGAAATTTTAGTCGAGGGTGCGGTCAAAATATACTTCACTGTATATAGTATATTTAGTTATACTCTTTTAATGATCTATATCAGATGAGTGTCGTACTAATAGGTTTATAAATGACAAAAGTAAAAGGTCTTTGAGTGATCCACATTTCGTTCATTCATATCAAATACGATGTACAACAGTTAATTTCTAGAATACACAGAGGTTCTTATTATATGTAAGTTTATAATTTTATTATGTTGGTGTACGCGGAGACTAACATGTCTGTTTAATTCCTTACCCAGCCTCCATGTCTAATTAAAATGGAGTTGAGAACACTTGAGCTGTAAGAAATTATACCTCTTAATAATGTACTATCTTCGGAGTTTCTGTCTGAAATTGTGGAGTTTAATTTAACAACAAAATTTAATATGGATTGATCTTTTACTTAATGTCTGTTTTAATAATTTCGACGTAAAACAATAAGATATAATGAAGAGTTTAATATTTGTTTTAACAATTATATTATAATTGAAATAACTAAACACAATTTATTCAAGTCCTCCACGATTCGCTGCCTTTCATGTCTTTGGAGTTCACGAGATCGTCGTTTTAGAAATAAATATTTCGAGAGATAACGTGGTATTTTTATAACATAAATAATTCGTACCTAACTAGAAAATTTTGCATTTATTATTTTTGTTAAAAATTATTTTCCTTATTAAATTAATTAAGAGGTATGAAAACTGGCGGGAAAGATGTTACTATAGTATTTTAAAATTTCATCATTATATTGTAGCTGAATACCGACCGGTTGAGATGAAAAGTTTTCATAATCCGTTAGGATGTCTAATTCAATGATACATACAGATAGTAAAATACACACTTACATTATTTCTTGCCCTTACAGCCTGGAACAGATAATCCATCTGTGACAGTGACCATCCGTAATTTAGCGGCCAACATTGAGAGAACATTCGCACCCCCCTCTGATCTTAATGAGTGAGTAAAAATATTCAATTATGAAAAATCATAAAATATAATAAATAAATAGGGTTTAATTAGATATAAATATTATGTATTAAAATTGTTTAAGAATGTTAGCACTGATAAAAGTTAATAGATGTATTTTAATTTCCAGACCGATTCTGGCAAAAGTTCAGTTTATGGGAAATCAAAGCATCGCTATAATGTGGATGAACCGCGTACAATCAGAACTAAAAGTGGATGTATGCTCCGAAGCTAACCAGGATTGCGTTACAGTGAGACGATAATTTGTTTATTAGTTAATAGTACAGTAAGATAATGAATAACTTCAACTAATACTCTTACAATTAAATATCCCATTTCATATTTTCCAATTTTGAACTCAGCTGAACTGAAACTGTAACAATTTTTCTTAAAACAAAAAAAAAATACATGTCAAATACTAAAAAAATAAAATTTTATTAGATATTTAGATACAACGAACCCAACGGCTGGATTACAAACGTACCGATGGTATTCAATGAACAGGGCGATTCCTTCATCACTATTTTACCTGACGTAAGTCATTAATGTTATAATGAGTAAATTAAATATATAGTAAAATAATAAAATCTTCCTAATCATTTTCCAGTCTGTCAATAATGTTCGCTACAAACAAATTCTTCAAGTATCAAATACCAATGGTACCTCTTGGAGCGTACAGAGTAGAACTAACACAGCCCACACAGTGATAGATATCCTGACGTGGACTCCGGATGATGTTATGTAAGTTAATAATTAATTTAAGACAAACAGTTTTTGGTGGCTCTCTTATTGGCATACTTCTTCCATTACTAAAACTCTTTTTATCTTAAATCAATACTATTATATCTTCCAATAAAGATTTCACTATCGTTAATTCAGAACAAGTTTTGCTTATAATATTTTTTTGTTAACAATCTTAAGTACAGTTTCATTCAAGATGAATAATAAAGAATAAAAATTATGTTACAAAAAAATATGTCCTAAATCGACCTCTCCAGCTGGTACACTGCGTCCGGTATAAATGATACGGCCGAGCAGCATATCTACTCTGCCAGCAGCGCTGGTGTCTCTTGCTTCACCTGCACAGTTGTTCGTCCAGATGGCAGTCCTTGTCTTTATAACGAGGGCAGCATATCTGGCTCGAGGATCAGTATCAATTGCGGTGGGCCAGCGGTACCACAGATATTTATATACGACGTGGTCAGTATTTTTATAAATTCCCTAGTAGCTAATTGATAAGAAAATAAAGAGACTACTGATTTTTTGGCATTATTTATTCGGAGGTATATATTTCTATAACGAAGTGATTTTTTTTTTTATTCATACAACAAGAAGTAACGAAAATAGAAGACATCAGTTTCATAGATTGAGATGAATCTACAAAATACTTTTATAAAATGTTTATGATGCAATAATATTTTATATATACATATGTGATAAGAAGGAGATCTACAAAATTTTCTGTATAAACCTATTTATATTATAAATACGACGTTTTGTATGTCCATGTACTTACACTAGCTTGAGTAGAAGTATATTTTATCCTGTCAAAATTTTGAACTCATTAGGAAGTCATTCAGTATTTTGGGTTTCACACATTCGCGATGATGTCTATGGGCTTTTTATCGAAGGCATCTTTTATGTTTCAGAATGGCACCCGTTTATCGGTGTGGGATGACAACGAGAGGATATCGAATCTCTCGTCTGTAGGCAGTCTACCTGTAGTTTTAAGAAGAAAATTATCTTTAGGAGCTGGCATCCCAGATGCCGATGTCCAATTACAAGTACCGAGAGACTATCAGTCACGCAACAATGTACCATTACTCGTTAATGTGTAAGTTAGTTACTACTACTACGTTGGTACTCATACCTATAATTTGCTAACGAAATGTATTTTTTCCTTTTTTTTTCTTTTTCTTTTTTTCTCTTTGTATAAATTTTATTTGAATGCTTTCCCGAATCTTATGATACTTATGACTATAGTTCCATTGATCTTTGATGATTTTTTTTATAACTATTTCAGCTACGGAGGTCCTGACTCCTCGTTGGTCACAAAGCAATGGAATGTTGACTGGGGTTCATATTTGGTGAATCACTATGGCATCGCTGTTGCTACCATCGATGGAAGAGGATCTGGTTTGAAGGGAGTCGAGAACATGTTCGCAGTGCATAGAAAACTTGGATCCGTTGAAATTGAGGACCAAATTTCTGCGACGAAGTAAGTTATTTTATTCTTTGTTATAGTAATACGCGTATCTGCTCTGTATCTAATTCTCTTTTTGTACTATTTCAGATTACTGCATCAAGAGTTGCCATGGTTGGACAGTTCTCGCACTTGTATATGGGGTTGGTCTTATGGAGGTTATGCTGCTTCGCTTGCGCTGGCTCGCGGTGATGTTTTCAAATGTGCGATCGCCGTAGCCCCCGTAGTTGATTGGCGTTTTTATGGTTTGTAGAACGGCATCATAAATAAAACTTAGGAATCCATAAAAATTGTTAGTAAATAAATTAGATATGATAGCAATGTCAATACTAAGTGCAATATTGGTTGTACAGTAAATAGACTTGGAATTTCGTGTTAATATTAGACAACTTAAAGATTACCAACTTCATTCTTACAAAAGTAATGGATTATTTGTAATTAATTTATTATTATAAAATTTGCATCACATCCTTTATCACAGAACTTGACTATTCGAAAAGCTTTCTAGGGGATTTTTTGTTTAATAAATTGAATTCTTAATAAATATCTATATTATGTTCAGTTGGGCAATGACTGATTCTCTCTAATAAAATTGTCTTCACAATGAGAAGGATGAAATGATATTTTCAAAGTTTTTACAACGTTAGGTTCCTTAAATAACAATTGGATAAGGGCCTTGCGACAACTCGCTAAGCAAAAAAAATGTTATGGCATAAGGGAGATATTATATTTGTTATAGCCAAAAAATTACTGATTTTCCTTGTAACATTGAGACTATTGTTAATTATATCATAGTTCCTTAGTTTAGTGTAGTTAAACAAATTATTGTTTTAGATTCCATCTACACGGAAAGATACTTAGATACTCCACAGAATAATATTGGAGCGTACAGGAATTCCAGTCTCTTGTCAGATCAAGTGGTGAGTATTTGATTACTTAGATTTACGCTAGATGTCGTCTATTCTAAATTTGAAAATTTAAATTAAAACTATCCGTCTAGTAGGTTAAATATAGAAATAACTTTTGGTATTAAAAGTGAAGAAAAGTATTTGTATCAATATAAAAGGACATTATTCTATTTCTTCCAGGTGGAAGCTTACAGGCGTAAAAGCTATTTCCTTGTCCACGGGACGGAGGACGATAATGTCCACTACCAGCACGCCATGTTATTATCAAGATTGCTTCAGCGGAGAGACGTGTATTTCCATCAAATGGTAAGCCCAGCATTGCTTAATATATTAGTTACCTCTTAAGAACCTGTTCAATTTCGTGTTTGATTTAAAATTACAGTTTTATTAGTTAATAAAATAAATAATTCTTGGATCTGTGATAGATTGTACTGAGTATAGTTAAAAATATTTTATTTTTCATAACAATTTATATATTTTCAGAGTTACACCGACGAAAATCACACCCTGGCCGGCGTGAAACCACATTTCTATCATGCGCTAGAAAAGTTCCTACGAGAAAACATGTTGTAGATTATATTGAATTATTATTATTATATTTATTACATTTTCAAAGTAATTGTTTATAAATACCAAAAGTATTTGTAACCATTTAGTTGCAGGTAGTTAAGGATGACGGTGCCCCCTTACCAGTAAGTGAACCGGATCATCCCTTGATCCAAAGCATAGAAAGAAAAAAAGCTTGATTTTTTTTAAAATAATTAATTAAACAGTATTTAAAAAAATCTAAATGAGCTGCCAAAGTATTAGTGTTTTAGAGTTAGTAATCAGTCTGTGGACTTTGCCCCGTTAATCCCAAAAAACTTGTATGGATTTTTCACCATTCCCACGAAGTATCATAAAAATATTGGATTTATTTAACTAATTTTAAATCACTCTTCACACGAAAACAATGATTGAAAATTTTAAATATTATACAAATAATAGACCATAAAATATTTTATGAACAAACTATAACTCTGGCCTCATGTATATTACGAATATATAAAAAGACGTGATGAAAAATTTATGTTAAAGATATTAAAAATTAGATTGCAAATGTGTCACTTAAATATGAATTCAATAATGTTATTGATGTTTTAAATAAATAGTGTATTTGTAAATAATTTTAATATTTAAGTATTAAATATTCAATGTATGTGCTTTATAAAATAACGTTTACAACGTGTTTTATTTCACTATCTATTCTTTGTGTTTATGTGATGTAATAGAGAGCGGTAAGTCCTACTATCCATATAAATCTACCCATACATGCAAGCGATATAGACATGAATAGATATATATAAAAAAATCTCTATAATTAATTTGTATAGACGGGAACACGCAAAATACATAACTAATTAGCATAACAAAAGCGAAAACAAAGTTGGAGCTGTGGGTTTAATATAATTTTGATGTCAGTTGGGTTTCCAACTTGGTTATGAGCTTGCGTCATGAGCGATAAACTTGTAGGACGGGGAAAGTTGAAATTTATTGAAACCTACGTAACTGTATGGAGATAAATTATTATGTAACACTAGTTGTTGATGATGAATTAGTCGTTATGTAACTTATATTTTTTTATTGATTTTGAATATTGGAATTATTTGTGTTTTCGTTGAACTAAATAGTAAAAAAAATTATAATATATTTTTTTTCTCAATATAAAATTTTATCAAGTAGCGTTTTTAAATTTAAAATCTTAAATAAAAACGTTTGGTTAGCTAAGACTTTCACAAATACCAATATTTTTAAATTAAAGTATATTTTAGTACCTGTATGGAATAAACAATGTTTACCATTAATTTTTCATTTTTAAAAGATTAATTTTAATCGGACGTGTCGTCTAGTTAGTCGCAACCGTGATCCTGGGAACATGACATGGGTTATAAAACTGTCTGTTAAATGATATCAGAGTCATATAAGAACATATAATTCTATCCAAACAGTCACCTTCGTCATTCCAGCAATGTAACTATAAAAAAAAAATAAAAAATCTAAATAAATTAAGTACTAAGTCCGTTATTGATTAACAAATGTGCATAAAGTAATATAAGAATTCTCAGAACATTGAATTCTATATTATATCTTATTATAACAACAGTCAATACCATAACTTTTTCTTATGGACAAATACTATTATCATAGTTACTTTGAAAGCATCACTGCTAAGTAAGTGCTGGGTCCCAACCACTCATTGTCTAACTTAGACTGTCTTTATATCTATTAATTTTACACCTCAGATGGAAAGTAAGAGTTTTACAATCGAAACTTATCTTTCTCTTTCCTAAATTCCGTAATCCAATGGATTGCAACACCTTCAAAGCTACGTACGAGAGTATGATATAAATAAACAAAAATAATATGTATAAAAAATATAAGTAACATTAATGGAGTCTTAAATCGCACAAAAATTTCCAAACACAAACGCTTTAGGTTGAATTTTTCGAAGATAGTTGAGATAACCTTTTCATTGTCTTCTGTCTTTCCTAAACTTCTATTTCGCATAAGATACGACACAATCTTAGAAACCAAAAATATATACAATTTATTGTAATGTTAACAATTTATTTATACATTACTCCTTGGAAAAGTAATCACGTTAATGTACCTTAAGAAATTAAAAGAGTATTGGTAAAAGGGCTAGGCTTAAAGGTTAAAGTCGTATAGTTGTTTGCGTCGCCACCCTTACTAAAAGCCTTCTACAAACCATTAGCGTGGAATAAGCGGGATTCATTACGCGAGAAAGCGAAAGTTTTTTCCTTTACCAAGAAATATAAAACTGTTTTCTAACTTCTCTCAGGGATAAGTGTTTAACTCTTTTAAGGTAATCTGTTAGTTTATGTATTTATTTTGTTAATTTATAAACCACATTTGGAATTCCGTGGGTAATTTATGATCGAAGTATATAAGTTTTAATATATATACCTATATATATAGGTAAAGTTACCTACTATTTGATATATCAATAAATTATTTTAAATTAAATATTTTGTTAGGTCGAATGGCGTAACAAAATATATAAAGAATGCTAAAAATGATGTATGAAAAACGAGGTTTATAATTTTTTTATGTAAACAACCATAAATATGTTTTTAAAATTGTTGTACAAAATTATTTGAACAAGCTATATGTAAAACAGAAAAGCTGTGAGCAGCAGAAATAAAATAAAATATGATACATGCTTTAACAGAGTTTGGCATTATAGTGCGGAGTGTAGACAATCAATTTCTGTAACATTATTATAAGTTTTATTCTACTACGTAATTCCATCACCAGCAGTTGGAAAGTCTCTATGGATACTTCAATGCAGACATCAGTATAGATGATACTAAGTTAAGTTAAGTTAAGTTAAGTTGACAAAGTAATATTGAAGGGTTTTGCTTACAATCCATACTTATAGTAATGTTTTGTTAAATTGAACTCACGTTACCTAATTCATTTTAAATTATGAGTGTCATAAGATGCACGGTCAGACTGACCTAATCGTATAGATTAGATCACGATTTTAATTATAAAAGTTTAAGTTTGAGCAAACCTTAGACAATCCTGGAAACAAAATTAACATCAACCAAAATAAATGGCCTTTATAAAAAAGTCGTTCTCGGCTCTAGATAATTTTCAGCATAATTAAACCGTCACATTAATTTAACTTTTTACATTAACTTTAACGCCTGCGAAACGTGAAAGGGTTGGTATAATGAAATGACAATCTATTTTATGTTGAGACTGTTTAAAAGTTTCCTTTTAATCTATCTAAAATGATAAAAAAAAAAATTATCTGTCAATTAAATGGGCATGATTTAAATGTTTTATCAAACAATAAGGAGTGAATCGAAAGCCTCCGCCCTTCATATTATCGGAGTTCTCTTGTATTCACATAAGTTCCCTCGCATTGAACTAACAGCTTTTGTGAGCCGTTTCCCAATATGAAGCGGATGCTCTCCCAACACACAATATTGAGTTCTGGTTTTAGGATATTAAGGTGATGAAAGAAATGGCTTTGAAATATGAGTTTTTTTATCAATAAAATTACTATGTCTATCTGTTAAACATGAATGTTTACTTAAAGGACTTATAATTTCATATATTACATCAAGAAAAAGTATTTTATATCCATAGCGTGAAGCTCTTAAAAATTATCAGAATCGAAGTGATTGACTGTTATTGTTTCGGAAAGTGATCTGCTGCCTTTTCCTATTTACTTCTATACCAATAGGAATCATTTAAGCGGTTCAGTCGAGCAAAAAAAATATACGGTACACTGATAGACATTTATTATATTAGAATATAGTGAATTTTTAATTTTATCTCTCATATACTTTATCAGTTAAAATCATTTTGATAAGGCTAGATCTGTCATTTCTTTTTATGACAATAAATATAAAACAACAACAAAAAATATCTTCCCTAAATATATTCCTTTCTAATTATTATTTTAAAATAAAAACGTATTATCGTAGAATCCATTGGGATTCCTATGTTAACCAGTAAAAACCATTTATTAAGACATAACTGTAGTTACGTTACTTATGTGGGCACTTGTGAAATATAAATTTGCAATAAATAAGCCTCAAATAGATTCAGCATGACTTAGAATATCGTGGTCCTGGTTTTTTGGAGACAGTTTGGGAGTATTAAAACTGTTTGCATGGAAACCTATTTAAGTCTAAGTTTAGATGTCTCTGGTATGAGAATTTTATTTACGACTTCACTCTATTCCGTACAGCATTGCTTGTCGCATGATTATACCATTAATTATTGTATTTTCAAACTCACATTTGTGTACACTTATGTATTTATTAATTAATGCATTTTTGTACGCCTCTAAATTGACAAAAACTTTCTATTCCTTGCAGTACAGTGTACTGTAAATGTAAATATTAAAAACGATTTGTATACACGTCGCGGTCACTTAACTCTAAATAAAAAGTTAGTTAAAATAAGGACAAGGGTGAAATTTAAATCAAATCTTATTGGTCTTTTAAGTTACATAAAAAAATCAGAGTATTCATATAACTTTACTTTTCATTGTTTTAGTCACAAAATTTTATATTCTATCAAAAGTTCGTTTGACATTTCGATGAAAATTTTTAATGATTGTAATTAATCATGACAATAGCAATCACTTATAAGTTGAAAATTTTTGTACAAGACTGTTAATTAGCAACAAAAGAACCACGAACAACTTTGTAAGTATCTAACACACTAATCTCAGAGTTTGTTTAACAACACTCGTTAGCCACATATACAGGTGTAGGGAACGATGTTAAATTACGTGTTTCTGGATTGCTAAGAGTAACTAACCAAGTTTGTACATTGCTCATTACAAACTTTAAGATACGGCTTCGCAGGAGTATTTATTACTTCTTCATTACAATATCCATGCCGTTTTTTTATTAACAATGTTTTTGGGGTCACATAAAAATCATCATTTAAATAATAACTTGGGTTGCTATCGTGTTTACGCTTTCAATATCATGAAATATTTTATTTCTTTGGCCTCAAACTAGTCTATGCCCTCGAGTGTTCGTAAATCATACCATATGTAAATAACTTTTCGCTGTATTGGTTTTTTTAGGTCATATTTCCTCAAGAGAATACTACATGCATTTCGCTGTACAAAATCTAATCTTTGATATGAATTCTTGTATATTTTAAATATGTACGGGTTTAAAATATGATATTTATTCATAGAGAATAAGTTACTTTTATTCTGCCTCACATTTTTTACGTCTCGTTTTCTTAGAAATAATTGAGTTTTAAAATACAGATCTCGTGATTCCAGCAATTTATTGCGCAATAATTTTTATCTTTCTGTCCGTTGAACCTTTTATTGCAGTTGATTTTCAGAATGCAATATAAAATAACAAATTAAACTTTGTAGTAGAATTCGCAGGGAATCTCATACAATTCCCCAAATATGGCAACACTCAAATGGGAAATGTGTGTATATATAAATATAGTTTGAAGTAACACTTACATTACATATTTATGATAATGTGAGCATATTAGGTTTAAAATATTTGATATGATAAGAATGAATAGACACTTCAAAGTTGAAACTTCCACGAAGTAAATTTTTTTTAGTCATAGCAAAAAACCCTTTCCTAAACGATAACAAAAATAAATTTTAACTCCGCACTAAGAGTATTCTAAATATAGAAACAAAAAAAACAAAAAAAAAAAATATAGAAACAAAAAAAAAATATTCGCAGAACAAAAACAAAGTGTGTTTTAATATATTTCACAATGATAGAAGCCTGTCGTCGCTCGTTTGTTTGCATATAGTTATTATCGGTCTCTATGACAAATGGGACATTTTCGATATTGTTAAAAATTTGCTCTCTACTGCCTCTCTAATGGAAAAAGTTTCTTTTACTATAGATATTAATTAATACCAGCGAGTAACTTACCAAATTCATAAGATAGATAGATTTTTTCCGTTGACTTTCGTTACATAACAGTGTTATTAAAATCGTATAAAGATAGAAAACTAATGTCTCTAACAAAACCTTGAAAAGTAATAAATTCCGAGGTCACGTTGGGCATCCTTCCAAACAACAAATTTGACTGAAATTTTACATAAAAATTAAAATAAAATCTATGTTCACATTTATAACATGATTAGAAGTAATAACGAACAATAGCTCTTTTATTTTTTAATCACACTAACATTTATTTTGTTACAAGGACTTTTGTAAAAGATTTACAAGGACTTTCCTTATTATAAAACTGTCATGGTTCCCGATGAAATCAATATTTATTTAGAATAATGAGGTTTTATATCTGATTGTCACGAGTGTTTTTGAGAATACTTGAATTGAGTATTCAATGATGCTGTAATAAATCAGTTCCGTAACGAGTATTGGAAATTTATGACCTGGTAATTAATTATTGAAGAAATAAAATGGCACTATTGAATTGTTCCGTGCAGATTGATTGTTTAAACTTTGCTTATTAATTAAAAGTTTTTTGTGCGTTTCCGTAACTTCCAAAGCGATTAACGTTCTGATACCTTTTTAAATGTAATTCATATGTTGATTGCAAATTAATATAACATTTGAATCAACTCTTATAATTTCTTAAAATTTCCTATAAAAATATAACTTTCCTATTGATTAAATAAAAAAATATAAATTGATTCTTGTGAATAGTTTTTAAAATAAAGGTCATGGTCTCTTGACATCTATTGACTTCAGAGGCTTCAGGTTTCAGAAGAAATGAAGTGATACGAATTATGAATTTTTCTTATATTTACGAGTTGAATGTTATCAGGAAATTTAGTGTGTCTTGTAAATATAAGTAATATAATATATAGTTAAACGGAATAGCTTTGCCTATAACATAATATAAAAAACTTTATTTTTAATATAAGTTCTATTTGTTTAGTTTTATGTAATATATAATAAATAAAGACATAAAAACAATATTATTATATATATTTAACTTTGTTTTGTCATCTATTTATTCATTAGAAAGATATAAAAAATTTGGTTCTGCGAGTAACGTAAAAAAAAATTAATTACTTCTGGGAGAAATGCAGCTAAAGTTTTAGACGACCTGTAAAATTTTAAGAAATGCGAGTTCTTTTTCTTAAATATTAGTAGACATATCTAATTATTTAATGAAATAAATATATCCTGGTAACGTATCCCAAGATTAATTTGCAGTTATTACGTTTGTGGCCAATAAGGAATTGAGTACTAACGCGGAAAATATGTAATTAATGAAGCCGAGAAGACAATGATATCTCTTGAAAAATATTTTATGCGCTTCTGATGTATGTTTGTATGTTTTCTACGAATATATGGATGATTACACAAGAATAATATTTGACAGAATTCTAAGCGAGTAAAAACAGAAATCATTAGTCTTATAACGCTTGTTTACTATTTTAAATACACTTATGCCTCAAGTAAACAACTATCCGAGTTGAAAATAATTCATTTCAACGAAAAATTTTGTTCAAATAGCAATTGTAACCTTCGCTAGCAGAAGTTGCAGTGTCAGAGCTCAAAACAGCTGTTCTGAATACTATACCGTGCCAGTCAGAAAGACAGCCTGCAACACTTAGATTGTAACAACATTACACAGTAGAAAACAGTTTGCTTACAAAACTATCGTAGATATTTTTAATGTAAGTATGGATTACACAATATATTTCTATCACATGTACTGAACATTGGTTAATTATTTTTGTTTTTCTCAAAAAAAATAATATAAGGTAATCTAAAATAAAATGCTCTTGTAAATCTTCTCTTTATTTATCCCCATAAATGTGCTCGGAAACCTATTTCACTAAAATCTCCGAGGAATACGGGAGAGAAACCATAATGATCTGGCTTCGATGTAAATCTTCTTTATCCGCATTTCTTAGGATCCCTATGTAATGCGTAAATTGAAGATAAGGATTGCAGCAAACGAGTACGGGACAAAGATATATTATTCAAGTTAGTATGATTTGAAACACGCCATTTTAACGTCTTGGTAATTTTTATTTGAATTGTGTTTTTTGATGTTATAATGAAATACATATTGAATTAACCAACAATTCTATTTTGGTTAAACTCGAGGACAACTGGATGATAAATGTTTCAAAAGATTTCTACTTTACTTCAACCTTTAACTTAACAGTAGCTACATTATATTTTATACTTAATATTTTTGTCTAAAAAATATAGATACAAATAAATTATTAGTTTTTATGAATACAACATAAATATGTCTCATATGTATGTTGTGTTTTTTTAATAGTATTGTTTAAGCCGGCTTTGACTGCTGTCTATCTAAGACCAAAAACAAACGATGATTGCATGAAGAGATCGATTCACTCTTGTAAGATAACGTCACCAGATCTCGCTATAACACCACATAAATGTAACGAAAAAATGACGGAGCATTTATTACTTACTGTACTAAAAAAGAGGCAGACAATAGTATCAAGCAGATCTCAAAATAGCTGTATAGACTATTCTGAATTTCTCTCTTTAAATACGATTCCAGTTTATACTTAGCTTTAATTGGATTACTGTGGTCTGCGGTTTCTTCCTGTTATCGTTCGACTAACCTGTAACAGAAATAGCTTCATTAAATCGATAAATTTAATTTTACTAAGAATTATTGTTGTTTTTTCTCATGATTTTATCCATTTCTATAAAAATGTACTCAAAGAATAAGTGTGAGTTTTATTGAGTAATTTACTTGTGATCTTAAGTATATCTTAATAATGAACAAATGATTTTGACTATAATGTGTTTTGTATTAGTTATAGTTGCTCGGTATTGTTAAAATAATAATATGATGTCAGGTGTATTGTAGGTAGATTACTTTATCGTATTAGTCTCAGTCATTCAGTTTTGCTACTTAGCACAATACATACATTACGAAGTTTTCTTGAATATTACATTGGCGACGAGGTGTAAACATTTAAAAATGGAGCGAAAATGCTTTATTGAATGATACAAATGACAATAAAGTATTTGTCTTTTTGGAAAAGTTTATAATATAAATATTTCGTTCCATCCCACAATCGAAGTCAATTTCCAGTGTACAAAATTCGGTTAGCCACTGTTTTATTTAAATAAATTAAGGTAAACAGAATTCGCAGCTCGACATAAAACTTTTTAAATATTCACAATGAAATTTTATAATCTGATTGAATTCATTATGAACGGAGTTTTGTCTTTCGTTGTTTGTTTTGTGTTTTGTAGTTACTGTCTCTTTGATGACTTACACTTTTTAAAGAATGACTGAAAGATACTTGGTTTGTTTTAATGCATGTAAAGTTAATTTTTTTTATAAAAATGTTATAAACATGCTTCACGAAGATAAAATGAACTCCGTTTTAAAATTTAAGTTAAGTGAAATGTTGGTAAACTATGGAAGTAATTCATCTATTTAATGAGATCTAAGACTATCGTCAGTATTCATTAAATTCCTTCATTGTAATTAATAGAAGCGAATAAAATCTAGAATTTTTCATAATCTTAAAAAAAATATAAAAGTAAATCAAATAAAAAGCAGTCGTATCATACTCGTATGTACCTTTTACAGTAAAACGCCCGAGAGCTAATTGCAAATTTATTCAACCTTGTGATCAATATAAGCGTTATAACGAGAGGGATAACGGCTAAATCTCTCTACAACCTACTAAAAGACTTGGGCCTGTCCAGAACTCACATCAATTCGTTCTTGGAACGTACTTCGAAGGCATCCCTAGTAGGTTCTTTTCAAATATGGTTAGGTAGGGAGAGGAGCTTGGACAGTGGAGGTGAGCGTTTAACGCGCGTTAGTTAGGGGCCCCTTAAACCTACACCTGGGTCGCAAGTCCCAGGCCCTGTTGAAGCTCCACTCCCTGCAACGCGATGGACCCGGCACCCGCACGGTGAATCCATTGAATGCTAAGAGGTTTCGTCTCTATCTTTTCTTACTCGTAACGCCTTCAATAATGAACATGAGAAAATTTAAACCTAATTTCTTATTAAAGCTTTACGCGAGTTATTGTGTAGGGGAAATGTTTAAAAATACAGAGTATCCAATACAAGCATTAATTATTTACGTCATATAAAAATGTACATGTATTATGTTTAATCTTCATAGTTATTCCTTATCACGATAGTCGTTGCATTACAAACGAATAGTTACCAGTTTCTCAAAACATGAACATGTAGTGACTTTGCAAAGTTGTGGTTAGCATATACTCGTAGAAATAATTCAAAGTACTTTAAGTTCACTTCGTAAAATAGGTGATCCTGTCAAAACTTGTTTTTAATTATTTTTAATTTCATTTCATGTTCAAAAATAAATCATTAAATTAAATATTGATGCTTAAAGTCTCTAATTATTTCATTTTCTACGCTGTTCAAAATATAATTGTTTATTTCTTTTTGTTTTTCAAATGGCTATCTACCATTTTTTTTTAAATTAATTTCTTTTCTCGTGTTTTAAACTGTTTCAAATCTTATCATTGTTAGAGTGTAAAAATACAATAATTTTACTTATACGTTAAGATCGTAATGTGTTGCTTTATAATGAACTAGATATATCAACATCAAGACTCGCAAAACACTTTTTGTTGTGAATTCTTGATTACTTTCATATTCACTTACATATAAATACACTTATATTTAAATCCAATGTTGACAGTTAATGTGATGAGATAAAGTCCATGTACGTATGACTTTATGACTTGGCTTCACGTTTATTCGGGACATGTTTTGCAATATTCACAGTGGCGGACTGGGAATATTTTTTAAACTGTAATCTGTATTCTGGGCATTTACAAAATTTATGCTTCCATCACACTTTTATAAGTATGGCTAATTTGTCATTAAAAAAAAATGCTCAATAGGTCCTCTGAGATTTTAAGTCGAATATGATATAATATTAAGGTTTTCAATTCTTATCGATATGTATTCGAATATTTAAGGAACATATTTTTATTTGTTTTGCGAGTTATTTCTTTATTTACGAAGAGACTGAATAAATTTTTATTTTATTCGTTCGTATCGTGGGGAACATGAAGATTATGTTTGATTGCATTCGGTCATTCTTCAGGACATTTTCCCAGTAACAGTACATATGTTGGTAACCTATCGAATTATATGGCTATGTATTAAATTGGATTTAACGTGGAACTTACATGGCTCTTACCTCGACGGAGGTCATAGATTATTTACTTAAAACATTTAAAAATAGTTTCTATGTTAAATTTAACCAGAATTTCAAGTATAAATTTCTTACTTGATTTTGGTCTCATTCGATTCAAAAATTTTGGTATGAAAAATTAAATTACCAAAAACATTTTTTGAATATGGTGATAGGAATTCACTGAAGATTTTTTTTTACAGGGAGCACAAACGGCAACTGAATAATACATTCTGCGTTCCCGCTATGGGCTATAATTGGTTTAGTGTCGACTGTCGACCGTGATGAAGCTAAGAACCTCTATTTTCACGCAGCTTTACAACTGAGTTATATTAGATTTAAATTCGTTTTGTTTTCCTCAAAGTTTTGCTTAAGGTGAAACTAGTGTTATTCGGATTTACTACGCGGATTTTATTATTTAAAAACTACATAATCCCGACGTACATACACCTCGTCTGCCCGTGATCACGGTTGCTGCAAAGTAACCGAAACGTCGGGATTATGTAGTTTTTAAATAATAAAATCCGCGTAGTAAATCCGAATAACACTAGTTTCATTTAAATGAATACTCGCGAAAATCTTAGATCTCGTTTTGCTTAAGGTATTATTCAAACATATGCATGTATTTACGACCATATTAATTCATATTCGCTTGCATGTATTTCATATAAAGATTAGGTATATGTTACTATGAATTTGTGAGTCATAGAAGGTATAAATATGTTTATAAACATTTTTTCCTTACATAACGGCAGTCCGATTATTTTCTTGTCATTACTTGCTCACTGGGAACAATCTATTAGTTTTTTGTGGTATAAGGATTAGTGTTAATGAAGACTACATATTTTTGCTCGTATTATATAAACATATACAATATTTCTTACATTTTATAAAAGGTCTAGACGTAATTATAAGTAGTGTTTTTTATTTTTAGTTCTTATAACGTAAATATTTTACGAGGAAACAGTAAATAAAAAGCACGAAAGGTATGTATGTGTATGTAAGGTGTACCACACAATACGGATTCATAAAATGCATGTGATTCTTTTTTGTTAATGACAGAATTGTTTAGGAATTTTTACTTATATTTAGAATCCTCTAGAAATTAGAAAAATATTTTTTTTTATCAGTGTAGAATGGTAAAAAAAAGTCGTATATTTTCGATATATATTTTATGCTTTTTAAATTCTTGATTAATGATTACGTTCAACTCGATCTTTTATAGACTTATTTCTCTTTTCTTTGTGAAAACCATAATTTGTTTACTCGTCATTCATAGAATTTTCTTGCTTAAAAGCGTTGAAAGTGCCGTAATGTTACTTAGTCTAACAATTTTTATGATAAATTGTTGAAGGTTTTTCAGTTTCAATGGAGTTTTTATAAAACATAAAAGATAATGAAGTTCTGGTAATTAATGCGCACATTTGTAAAGGTGACAGAGAAATTGCCCGCGAATGTAATAAAGGTCAAACACATTAGGGTAACTCGGGTAATACCCTAATTGTATGAAAGATTCGAGCGTTAAATCTCTACTAATTAGTTATGTTTTCCCAACGTTTTTATACTTTACACAAAATTATTTGGCGGTCAAAGGGTTTTCACGAAACTTTTAAATACGCAGCACAAATTAATAAGCTAAAAAATGATTACTTTTTGTTAACAAATTCGATTATAATTTTAAACCCTGCTTGAGTTATTAGTTACTTAATTTATAGATAATCTATGTTCACCTCGGGCACTAAAATTTCTATATAAGTAAATTAATTAATGATGAAGAAAACATTTTGTGACTTTTTACGCGATTTTATATTGTACTAAAAATAGTTGAAATATTCCTTTTGTTCTCTTGTAATCAATGACAATAAAGGGTTACTTCGATAATATTAAAGTTATAGAATTATTTTTAATTCTCTCAACAAATTATTTTGTATTTCGTTTATATTTTATAATAAATATATTTTAATTAATTGCATACGTTAAAACAAAACTAATATTTTCGCATGTACTACGGATATTAGTTTTATTGAAATTAATATGCGTGAAGGGCTCACTTATATTCACTGTATATATTTTGCTACTGAAAAAGTAAGTATTTATATAGTAAACCTTATTACTCACTCACTGATTTAATGATATTGGATTTAAAAAATGCCTAATTAAAAGGTTACAACAAAAGCTGAAAGTATGTATAAACCTTTAAAGATTAAAAAATAACATATAGTTATAAAAAAAAAATATTTATTATATTTCTATAAAACTGTAAAATTTAAATATATATAAGCTTAAATAAAAACGTAATTTCGTTACTTATAACAGAGATAATTATGTTGTTCTGGATTCCATAATACAGATGTTTGGTTTATTTATAATTTTGGGTGTTATAAAAAAGGTATATATTGTCAGTGTTTGCCTTTCAAAGCTTTTAATTAACTTGTTTTGTTGGTGTAGAATCTTGAAAAATTTTTTTGAAACAGATATCTTCAATCGATAGAGTAGACATTTTAGGGACTTAAATTTGGATTGCAACACATAGTTCTGTATGAGACATCATTCCGGATCCAGCAAAATCGGACATTTTATTTGGCTGAAAGTATCAGTTTCCCGAACTTCGACAAAACGACACTCAAATGAGGCAGTGGACTAGGAATAAGTGAAAAATCTTATTCTAAAAGTTTTTACTAACTATTAAAATGCAATCTTCTTTAGGCGAAATTATTGAAGTTTATTCGAATAGCTTATTCTTATAATATTATATTAACTATTGCCAAACCAATAACGTAGTGTTAGTTTATTTTCAACTTAATTAATCGTTAATGGTCTAACTAATGAATATTGTGGCCTAAATCTTACTGCAAACTTTAATTGTCACTATTGGTTGCTACTTTTACGCGACTGTTGTAAGGTTGTGGTAAAACGTGTACGGAAACAATGTTTCAACTTTTATACATGTATGATTTTTAATTTTAAGTATTGTTTAATTAAAGATGTAAGGAATTTTGTTTATCAGACCTAAATAAATAATACTGTAACATAATTATTAATCCCAAACCAGCCAAAACACATATCCTGTCGTGTAATTTAATGAGAATTGCTTAAGTATATTGTTATGTTTTTAACTGGCTATTTATATGTTTAAACAGTTCTTTGAAATGTTATTTAATTAGATCAACGAAAAACAATTGTGGAGAAGGCGATTGAACTTTGTCGTAAACTGTAGAATTATAATTTTTTTCTCATTTTAAGCATATAACGAAATGTTTTTTCGGTATAATATTTTAAAACCAAAAGCAACTAGAATTTCGATAGAAAACTATTTTGAAAAATTGTCTGTCTTCCTAAAATCATCTGGTGTCCATCATATCGATTCCCAGGTACATGTTACCTATGAAAAATAAAATAAATTATTATTCGAGGGCTAGAAAAAGGTTATATTATATATCCTTGCAGTCTTTAGTTAGTCCTGTTATCGAAAACTATATATATATAATCCTGTGTAATGTAAGCGACCTGTTCTGTTCGGCTGAATCACAGTTGATCCATATGAGCCAAGATGGAGCGTCATGGCAGAGGATGGGTGAGGTCTGTGATGATGAGGTTCGTAATGTGATTTTAAAACTCCACAACAAAAGAACCTTTACGAAACAACCAAATCTGGTATGACGAGTTTGTTAAAGTTAGAACATCAACTCAATGAGCATGCATTTTACTCTAAATCTTTATGCATTGAAATAGAGGAGTAGGGACAAGTAAATTCTCAAGTTATAACAATACTTCTTACTGTAATGGGTAATATGATATCATTTATGGTTGAAATGTATGGGAAAATGTATGATTATAAAAAGAATCAAAGCAGTAACAGTCTGTATTAATTTATTTTCTAAGTACTGCATAATATTTAAATGACTGAATGAATTTAAACAAATAAAATGAACTACAAGATGAGGCATCTATTTTATGAATTGGAATTTTGTAGAAGCTACTACTTTTATAAGGGAAAAAGACATGTTTTTTCTGCCTTTCCTGTAGTGTTTGCTTTGCTGTCGCAATACAAACGTCATAAAAACTACGAAATTTACAGAAGCTGAGAATCGCCGTGACTATTTGTCCACTTGCAGTTTTTTTACGTCCTCGTATAAATTTACTGTACATTCTATCTGTATTGATGCCGTCGGCTGACTATTTCTTAGTAAGGAATACTGTTCATTTCTTTTTTCTCTAAAAAAAAAAAGGAAAAATTACCAATGAGTTCAGTTTCATTCTCATTCTGATGTATTCTTCACTATATAACTGAATATTTTAGAAGGCGAGTAATTTAAAGGCTAATGATGTTTTTAAGTAAACAATTTTTTTTTACTATTTCAATTAACAGGTCTGAAATTAATACAAGCGTAAGTAACATCTTGCTAATTAGTAACAAAATGGAATTAAACATATATGGTATCGATAAAATTGTAAAAAAAAAACGTTTAAAAAAATATCTATTGAATTAGAATTTTAAATGAGTAAAAAATAATAATAAAACCTGCCATGTAAATGTCGTAGACCTTTTAATTGCTATAAAATTACATCCTCTTTCTATTGTTTATACTATTTTATGAGTTGTTACTATCGTTTGACCTCACACGTCAAATATTACGAGATAACTGTGTATCTCTCCGTCACATAAATAGTCGCTTTATGATTCCGAAGTTGTGTAATTGGGAATACAGTTATTAATAAAAATGTCTGGTAAGTTGTTAAACTTTTCACATTAACCTCTTATTGTCGGTTTCAATTTCCTCTTGATACACGCTTTACAATATTGGCATCGCTAATGTAGCAATTTGCCTTCATTAATAGTTGTTGATATGATGAGTACAGAAGTTGTTAAAAGTATTAAATTAAATCCTTATTTCTAGCTATAACCGATGTTAATAAGTTTGATAGAGCTCTAAATATAAAATTTGAAAATGGAACTTCTTTAAGTGTTGAAGATTGCTGGCTTCGAGATAATTGCAGGTAAACACAATATAAAAATATATATATTTTTTTCACTCAATGTAAACCCAATTTCAAAAACCTCAACGAATATAAAACCTTTTTAAAAATATTTTTTTATCCTTTTTCATTGTTACGGTTCTCTTAATTAGTTTTTAAAATTCTGGTACACGGAAACATAAAATTTAGGTTTAGTTGTCATAACCATAAAATTTGCGTTGTTTGGTTTTATTTAACTGTTAGGGGATTTCCGCTGTAAGAAAATGTAAATATATATATATTTTTTTGCTGACTCTTTTTAAATACATTTATACGAAAACAATGTATTTTTTTGTCATTGGTACTATAAATTTGCTTTGTCATGTTAGCGAGAAAATTACGGAATCACTTATATTTGACTACACTTGAAGTAAATTGTTTGCTGAATAAATAACAAGTAATTTCTTTCTTAAATACAGTACTCGAAATTAAATTTTGAGAGGACAATCACAGCGGCAGCATTGCAATAGATGTCTTACATACAAGGACAAAGAATTGTCTCGTGCCAAAGAATTGTTTATTTCGGTATAATTTAAACATTTCATATGTCCGGCAACTTTAATATTTTCTACGATGTATAACTTTACATTCATTTTAGAATATTGATGAATGTAAGCAACGTGTTATTAATAGTTTAGTTTAAAATGCATTTTATTTTTCGATACTTTTTCAGATGTTCGTCGTGCTATCGCTCTGATACTTTTCAAAAAGCTAATTACCTATTAGAACTATCAGGCATCAAGATAAGCACTTTTAAATTCGACGCTTGTAATCTATACATCGAATGTAAGAATTTCTGATTAACCTTTATAGAAAAAATATCATTACATCATTTAGAAAATAAGACATTTTGTAAATAATAAGAAGGTAAGGGAAGTATTTATTATAAATCATAATATTTTAGGGAATGACAAACATCAGTCGACATACGAAGCATCTTTTTTAATAAAATTTCAATATGATAAATGGAAAGACAGTAGAAAACTAAGACCAATATTATGGAAGGGTTTGGACATTGAAAATAAAATAGCAAGGGTTCATGCCCGTGAATTCCTTAACACCGAGAGTGGTGCTATCACAGTATTCAAATCTCTAATAGACTACGGCGTTGCTTTAATTGATCAGGTAAAAAAAAAATGAAGTGATGTTTAAAGTCTGCGGATTTTTTTAAATTAAATCGTTTAGGTAGGTGTATCTCTGGAAGCTACGGAACAGGTGTGCAAAGCGTTAGGTGGTGTACAACATACCTTGTTTGGAGGCATGTGGCAGTTTACCTCCGTCCAGGACTACGCTGACACCGCTTACACGAATCTGCCATTAGCTGTGCACAATGATAACACTTACTTCAACGAGGCAGCTGGGTAATAAACATATAAACATAAACAATATCTAAGTTGAATCAAAACATTTTTTATTTTACTAACGTTGGTATTTTTAGTTTTTTTAAACTTGACGCCTTTTTCCAAAATTATTTTTAATATGTTATAGATAAAAAGGGATATTCAATAACAATTTATGTCTGACTTTTTTTTCCTAGCCTCCAGATACTGCATTGCCTGGAACATTCCAATGGAGAAGGCGGAGAAACAATTTTAGTTGATGGTTTTTTTGGAGCTACGAAATTGAAAAATGAATTCCCTGAGGATTTTGAGTTCTTGACTAATTTTAATTTAGACGCGGAATATTTGGAAGATGGTCATCATTATAAATATTCGGCACCTGTTATAAATGTTGACAAGGAAAAGAATTTGGAACAAATAAGGTAATTTAACAAATAGGTTCTATATAGTTATTTTTTTTTTCAATAAAATCAAAATAAAAAAATATCGTAGTATAGATTTTAGATAAAGAATTTTGATTAAAATTTTAGTTTGCTTAAATTATCAGGTTTAATGTTTACGACCGCTCACCGATGGCATTCTCTAGTGGTGAGGAATGCAGGTCATACTACCGCGCGCTATGGAATCTCTCGACCTATTACCAAAATACCGACTGTCAATGGAAATTTAAATTATACCCAGGTGAGACCGCTTAACGTAATATATACCTAGATATTAAGTTGGGGAAGAAACACAAGAAATAACCTTGACGAAGATATATTTATTTTATTACAAATTGTCTTTTTCAATGAAAAAAAAAATCATTTTTAAACTCAATTTAAATATTGTGTTTGTTTGTACTTTGACAGTGATTGCTAAAAATACGCGACCTTTTATAATGATCGGTAGCAGTGACCTACATTGTCACTGACATTTAATTAATGTGTTGAAAATTATGAACAATAATAAATTGACTTTAAATTTAGTTAAATTATAAAAAAAATCCGATCTAATCAAATACCTTTCGTCATTTATATCGAATAAACTATTTAAGGATTTTGGATGAACATAAAAAAATAATTGTGAGTTTAAACCACAGCAGGAGCAAACAGTATTACTTTCACGATAAATGACTATGCATATTTAAAATGTGATTTTATTCAATAAAATAACCTATGTCCACACTCGTATCTTATATTTTAAAATGTGATCAGGTTTGGTGATGGTGATGGACAACTTCAGAGTACTTCATGGAAGAACAGCTTTCACAGGAAATCGTATAATATGCGGTAGTTACGTGTCACGTTCCGATTGGCTTAATAAAGCACGAGCTTTGAAACTTATACAATAGCAGTGCTTGTTTTGTGCTTCAATAATTAAAATAAATTGTTTGTGACGATGTCATAATTTGTGCATTTTAATATAGAACTCCATAAACTTACCCCATGCATTGTTTATTGTGGACTTCATTCAGCACAAGGAATAAGTCTTAAGAGATAATTGAAATATAAAAGGTTAATATTCTTCGTGTCTTTAATTAAATAATTTTATATTAATATTATAGATAGAATTTATTATCTTTAAGCTATAAATTAAGCAGCAATTGTAAATTATCAAACAGTTTGTTTCTGATGGAACATGACATTTTATAAACTTGGTCTGAGAATTTGTAAAACAACTTTATTGTTGTTCGTTATTATATATATATATATAATAACAATATATATATAAACTACAAATAGTATTTATGTAAAATAAATACAGTTAATACATCAAGATTTTTTTTTCACTTCTTAATTCCAATAGCAATGAATTTGTAAGTGTTAACAATAATTCAATTCAGAATCAAAGAGAAATTAATGTCATTTAAATGAAACTAATATATTTCAGATATACTCCGCGTAGTATATCCGAAATATATCAGTTTCATTTAAATGAATAAAACTCGCGAAAGTCTTAGATCTCATTATGAGAAATTAATGTCCATTTTTATAATTATATGTTCAAAAATATTTACCGACAATGTACGTCTTGATTGATAAAAATAATAATATACTCACTATAATTTAGTTAATTCATATTAAAAACTGGCTTCACAAAACAAAAATTTTTTTTTTTGTTATTATCTCCAGTTTACATAGTAAGACGACATATAAGATGTGATATGAGATTACTTAAATAAATAATAAGAAATCTACTTTGAAGAAATTATATCAAAACTTTTCGTAATTTGATAAATATATACGACATATTTTTTAAGTTTTTACCTTTAAAAATGTATGGAAATTATTTAATTTGTCACCGATTTCGTCATTAGGTAGTTCATTGATCATGACCCTTATTCGCTATTAGACATCTCGGATTCAATTCAATTAACTTGATATTGTGGGTTATAATATATGATAGCATCAGTTAATGATATTAAGGTTTCACAAAGGAGCACCCAGCACAATGAAGTCGAGTTAACGAAGTTTCTCAACTTCCTAAGACACCCTAATCGGCTTCCAGACTATTAGAGGCGCTTGAAATGTTTAAGTTTGTAGAGACCGTGTGATGTTGAGTTTAAAAAAATAAATCATTTCTTTAAATACGTTGAATATTATCATTATTGTTAAAAAGTAACTTTCTAAAAATTTAAAATTCTTTTTAATTAATTCATTGAAAGCATAATCGAATTACTTCTTGTTTAATTAAATTCCTTAAAAAAATTAAAGGTAAAAATTATCTAGTCCTATTATTTTACAATGAGGTATCTTTGTATTGTAGCAAGAAATATTTTTTCGTTTAATTTTGTTAAGAAATTTAGAATACCAATTGAATTAGTTAAAAGATACAAAAAGCTGTATAAGTATGAAAAGAACACATTTTGCTATCTAAATCTACATGGCATCCTTTATATAATACAGTTTAGCTTCAAAATACTACGATACGTAATTAAAATAATAGTTTTAAGTTTATTAGGACGTGCTGTGAAAATTTTCAAATACATTTTTATTCAACATAATACGCTGAAGTGGAATCAATATACAAATTATTATCTTACAAAATCGGCTAAGCAATAATTCAATGATTTCGTCCAAGTGATCTTCGAAATTGCAATCAGAGAGAAAAGTACAAAATGTATTAAATTAAATGGTAACCAGCCGGCAGTGACATACATGTACCTGTAGACCTTCCCGGTGAGGCTGTAAAAAGCAATAGGACTAACAGCAACATTCAAGTTAAGAAAGAGACATATATCTAATGTCACGTAAGTTCATACAAAAAAATAATCCTATGTAGTGATTTTGCGGAAATTATCCGAAATTCCGGGAGAAATTGTAATCTATGTATGTATGTCTTATTCAGTTATTTGAACTACATTATTGTAAAGTTTTATAAAAATCGGTAAATTATTTTTACCTTAAACAGCGACAAATTTACATACATTTGCATTTATAATATAATATTATAAACACGTTATATTATACTAGGCTTATTGTTGTACAAATTTAATTTGCCATGTTAATTAAGTTGGAAAGTAAAGTAGTAATTTAAATAAAACTATTCTCAAGGCTTCATTTGACGCCTTTGTTATTTATAACCGTCTTCATTGCTTCCTTCAATTGTGATTAGATTTAAATACGTAGATACTACGTGCAAAAACCTGAGATGTAATTTAAATAGTTAACTTCATTACTGGTTCTATGGTTCAACAATCGAAATAAGAATAAGGTAATAATAAACGATTATTACAGATCAGAATTATAAAAATACCATTTATTGGAATACATACATCGTATGCCTAAATTAGTGTATGAAAAGTAAAGCATTGTACGGAAGAAAATTTTAGAAATATGGTTTGTGGTTTGACTTTATAATGTATGAAGATTATCATCAAAACGGAAACTCTTTAACAAAATACAGTTTTATTATAATTTTTTAAGGGTCCTTGAAAATAAAACAGTTTTTAAATGTAACTTACAATAAGCTATTAAGTCTATTTTGCTTTAAGCTTTTTTACTAAAGGTTTATATCTTTTAGACGCCTAGATTGTTAAATTTAATTTTATTACCTATAGAAGATTGATATTTAGGTTACTTTTTATTAAAAACGGAATATGTTATTTATTATTATTTTGTATTAAATTCGTCATAACTATTAAAGGGCAATGTTTTATCGTACATTCGAAATGAAAGCAAAATCACCGGCGAAGAAAAAAGAATCTTTCAGCTATCATAACCCTTGACTTTCGGAGATAGTGTGAATGACGTAAAAATCAATAACTAACAAAAATAAAGGAATTAGAAAATCAGTGAGTGAAGTCAAATGTTTCATACATAACCTTATAAACTTTCATAAAAAGTGTTTGAAATATAACATCACTGTATCGTTCTTCATAAATATATTTTTATATTCAGTGTAAGTTATAAACTGGACATGCTGTATAATACGAACAGTTTATGGCAAAAAGGCATTAATGACTTACGGAATTTACACAGATAAAGTTAATGGAACATCATATACTTCAGAATAATACCTGCCATAAACCGAAGTTCAAGGGAACTCGAACTCAAACAATGTTCAAGAACCATAAAATATTTTTACTGCTTGAGTATTGAAAATTCAATTCTTTGAGAAATACCAAGTATTTTGTGAGACATGAGCAAGCAGATGTTGTTCGTTTCATGTTTAGTATAACGCGAAGTTTCCCACATGCTTTGCATTATTATAATTACTTTCGTGCAAACTCTTGTTAAAGTTACATATTATAATATTATACTTACATTAGGTATAAAATTAGTAATACCTAACACTAGATGAAATATACGTCAATACCTCGTCTTAAGACTTCAGATATTTTAAAAAAAATAATTTGTTTTTCAACAATATTAAAATACATCTGAAGATTGCTGTGAATTAAATTTTTATATCTCCAGCGTGGTTTTAATAATATGTTTATAAATCTTATATGGGTTTTATATAAATAATGATTGCATAAAAAAAATATTATAAATTTGTAAAGTGCACATAAACATTGACAATATGTAACATAAAAATTAATTTTAAAATTACGCTATTTGTATAATGAATACTATTAAGTGTGATACTTTATCGGTCGTAGATAAAATTATATATTTTTATAGTCAAAACGAAGATATCGGTCAGTTGGTTGTTTTAAATGTGGCCTTCATCAGTACAAAGACGTGCAGAGTATATTCTGCCAGTGTCGTGTTGAATGGAGGAGACACGATCGGGGATTAACTTAGGAATGTAATAAAATTTTACAGCTTCGACTGAAATCACTATTAGCAACTTTGTTAGTAGATATAAAACAACAAAAATTTAATTATATGCAAACATAGGAGATATATACTATATAAAAAATTGAAACTAATACTATTATTATATAAACGAAGATAATTTTATAAATAAATTAGTAGCACATGTGATGACGTGTAGCTTATTTTATTAATTTAATCAATCGACAAAACGATTGAACCTTAAGACCCTCAGCAGTGTTGTTATAAGGATTTCCTACAAAACGACTATTTGATAGAACGCGCCCGCGTAGTTACGATCATAAAACATTTTTACTTTTTCTCATATTTCCAGCAATGTTTTTGCTAAAACTTGTTTTTTTTTTACAATATCATAGGATCAGGGGCGTAGGCGAATTTTATTAGTAGTACGAGTATAATATCATAGCTAATAGTATAAAAATAAGTTTTTTGTATCACAATTTTCCTTACAATATCCACATGATAAATACAATTAAGTTTAAACTTGGACATACATACACGTAGTTTAAAATTGGCTACTGAAAATATACTGATAAATTATAAGTTTCATGAATATAAAAATTCAAAATCCGAGGTATGTTTTCAGGCTTCAGTAATAATATAAATGATACACACATGAACCATTGTCTCCGATGTATTGATTTATCATAAGCATTATAATACTAATCCGTCGATGGATGTAATGTGACACGCAAAAGATGGACAAAAAATTCTATTTCGAAAAATTAAGTTTTTAAATTACGTGTTGCTTTAATTGTACTTTAACTATAACAACAATAATAGCCGAAAATGACATCTCAACTATAAATAAAATATACTTAACTATATAAAAGTCAAGACAAAACATTTAAATAAAATAGTTTTATAAATAACATATGACTTTATTTTAGCTGATGTTATATTATTATATAATATTGTAGATATTATTATTTAGTGATTTAGTTTGACGAACATTGCAACTGCAAATGATTATAATTTATCAAGTATCTAGATTCACGGGTTTATTCATGTGAAACGTATTCATGCTCTCCGAGCTCGTTTAATTGGAATTTAGGGAGACTTGCAGCTGACAGTATTATATGGTAAATATTTGATTAGCATCAAACAACTAAATGGAAAATGGCATCGCTTAATATACTCGTATATGTATGTAAAAAAATAAGTCTATATTTGATAATATTATATTTTGCTATTTTAAAAGACATATATAGAGTCAGTGTATTGCATGAGATGGAAAATCGTGAGGTCGGTGCTTTACATTAATGTCTGTAATTATTATTTTTAGGTAAAGTTAAAAAAAACTTAACTTATTATAGAGCCATACTGAATAATTTTGATGACACTGAAAGATACAGAAAAATCAGCTAAAGTTATAAATTAAGACTTTTAAATAATTATTTTTCTAGAGTAGTGTCTTTATGTCAGTGATTAACTACTGAATATATGTTAAACCCACTGCTCAGCTTTCCTATTTGGTACTTAACATTATTATTGTACTTTAAAATTATACCACCAAATAAAATTAAACGAAACGTTAAGTTTGAATATGTAATTTTTATGCAACTGTTCCTTCTGTTTTCTTAACTCGCACCAATATTTTTTTAAATATATTGTGTTATTAAAATTGAGTGAAATGATAAAGAGAACTGAATCCCTGTGTTGTCTTGCATAAAGTAGGCACGGAGTCAAATACAATTATTTTAAATCGTACAGAAACTTGGTATTGGTAAAAAAAATTTACCGGACTATTGATTGTTTAATGAAATTGCCTTCACTTGGAACAAAATACTTGTGAAAACAAAATATTCTCTCTCGTGAGTCATAATTTCACTAAGAACTATGTTAAGTATTTTAAAAACCAGCAAAATGACTGTTTTTATGTTAAAAACTTTAAAGAAGCTTCGTAATTGGTGAACAAACTATTACGTTTGTACTACCCTACTCCAATTTTCTTTTGTGGTGCTACGAGTGAGTCATTTACCGATATTTTCAATAGCTTTTAAACTTTAGCATAAACGTATTAAGATCCATTCTTTTAACATTCAACATAATATAAATAACATTCTTAAAAAGATAGTTAAGCGGTTTAACAACAAAATATTCAATATACTTTAACGATCCTTTTAATAGATCCTGGGGCTTGAGTAACAAGTTTAATCAACCAAATTATTGGTTAAAAACAAACATTTTAGGCTTAAATAGACCTAAAGGCAAGCCATCATCTTGTTACATAGAAAACAAGAAATAATTATATGGTATTATATTGTTTACAGAAAATAATGTTAGCTGGCTATAATCTTCACAATGTTCTACATTAAACAATATTTCAGTGCAAATTTCATTGAGCGAACGATTACATCATCTGGTTACTTTCAAAGGATTTAAATTTTTATATGAAAAAAAATATCACTAATAGTGAGTTAAATACTTACAATATAAGGAAATAATTAATTATAATGCATAAAATAATATAAATAACAGATATATTGTAAAGAAATTATTTTGTTCTATCATTTCATTAATGTTGAGAGCATTCGGAAGAAAGATGAGGTTCCAACCTTCTCTTAGTATGATTTTCAGCTAACAGGTGAAATAGAAAGCGGATTATACTGCCTGAAAGATCCCATTAATTACATAATATAGTAGTGGTACGAAAATGTTCATTATCAGAATCCAAATGCAAAGATTCTCCTTTGAAAATTCAAAAATCGTAAAATACGAACTTCATTAATTATTTTTTATGCTTACAGCATTATTTCGAGTTCAATTAAAAATTTTGTTTCAGTAATAGTTCGTTCAAGTGTTACATAAGCAGTTAACAACTCATGATTTGGTGTATTGCCATCATAAATTACAACATCATAATTTACAAGTGCCAACGGAATTGAGAGCTCTCTATGTGCAGAGATATTAATTTGTCAGTTGAAAATATCCTCCCATACGAAATATTCTTATTTGTAGGGATTTTCCAAGTCGTGGTGGCCTGGAGGTTAAAGGACCGCCTCTCATGCGTGAGGGCGCGGGTTCGAAACCTGGCAAGTACCAATGTGATTTTTCATAGTCATATGTACTTTCTAATAGTATTTAGACACCAATGACGAACGGTGAAGGAAAACATCGTGAGGAAACCTGGACTTATGATTTCAAATTATAAGTTTGAAATCGCCAACCCGTCTTGAGCAAGCGTGGCGATTAATGCTCAAACCTTCTCCATGCGAGAAGAGGCTTATGCTCAGCAGTGGGCTTCCGATAGGCTGATGATGATGATGATGAGGGATTTTCTAGTTTTAATTTGTAGGTCTAACAAAGAAAACCTTACTTTGTCATTCATTGTGAGCATGGAAGGTAGTTTGTAGTTGAATTTCAATGGCAACACCATGTACTAGGATTTTTTTAACTTGCAATATCGATTCGGAATGATCTTTGGTTACTAGTAACGATATTTTTTTTAAACATGGTACAAAACGCTAAGGGATCATTTTGACATACTTTATAACAATAAAATAAATCAGTTGTCTTCAATTCACTCCTAATAGATAAATTGCTGGCATGGGCACGGAAACCTATGAAATGAATCTGGGGCTAAGGACTAGACTCCAGGCTTTATTTATCTCGGGTACATAAATCAAATGTCTACTAATATAAATGGGTTCGAGCTTCCTGAACTATGAGCAACCTAAATTCAGGACAGTTCGTTCGACAGAAAGATCGTTCTTAAAATAGATATGTTGTCGTCAATGCTTTTGGTTATTTATATTATTCAATAAGTTTGTTTAGGTTAACGGAATAGCTAAACACATGTAAATAAGAGTCTGCACGATAAACGATTTTATACAGCTACATGGAAGTTATTTTATAAATATGAATAAACAATTAGAATCAGTTGTTGAATAATAATTAATAGGAAAGGTATTTTTTTACGAAAGCTAAACTGAATGACTCGTTCTGAATGAAAATTAATTTACTTGTTTAATCGATTAAAACACATCAGTATTCATTTATGCCTGATAGTGACAGAACAACTAAAGAGGTAGAGCAAATTTTCGATATAGGTTATTGTATGAACGTTCTATTCACGACTTGGGTAATCTATTGTGACGACCAAAATAAATTACAGTTATGCTAATCACACGCCCAGTCTAAATACATTCCATTGTATCATTTTGTCAATTTGTAAAATAGAAGCAGAGACAAATAAGACAAATTCTATATCCGCTCAATCTTTACACCATTTCACAAATTAGCCTCCAAAAGCTACGTGAGGAGAATTTTATGCAGATCATGTTTTGTTTACGGAGATTCTCCTTGTTTCACGGTTGGCTGAATCGAGTTAAAATAATAATATAAAATATGGAACCTGTATTCGAGTTTGGAATAATAATAGACTTGTAAATTTAGCTATCGTAATAATAACAGTATTTTATTGTTTACAGATATTTATAAAATATATGTATTATTTAATAAATCCAAAATGTATTAGGAGTATTGAATTTTGGTACTATGCAGGAAATGGTGGCAATTCCCCGGTCGAGCTGATCCATGTTCGAGCTGTAGTAAATTTACCACTTAAAAAATTGCGTACAATTTACTTATTCGTTTTTTCATCTTTTTCACGCTAATCTTCTTAAAATGTAAATACATATACTCTACTTAAATATAAGAGTTTAATGTAGGCTATTAAAGGTATAGACTATTAAACTCTACTACCCTCTTCCTCAAGAATGAAATTCGGTAACGCATCCGTATAATCTCTTATGTTGCAGATGTCCATGGGCGACGGTAATTACTGACCGTCAAGTAGGCTGTCTGATCGTTGGTCACTCATCAAAAAAACAATATTTCGGTCATCTCTTCAAGTAAATTTGTCTTTCTTGTTAGTGATAAATATGGTGTAATAACAAATATATATATATATATAAAGACTCACGCTAGTTCATGTTTTATTCATGTGATATCGTTCAGATAACACAAAAAATCTAAAAGCTGTTTAACTATCTGGAATTTCGGAAAAAGTGTAGTGATTGTAGGGTTTAAAGTTGTTAATAAAAACTAAATATGTCTATCATCTGTTGATGTGCTCTGATCTGAATAAAATAAATAGTTGTGTTTATATACACCCTTTAATGTTCAATAGATCTGATTATTTAATTTAAATGACAAGTTTGAGAACCAATTGAAAATGGGGAAAAGAAAAAATATGAAATGTCTCCTGGGGTGATATAAATTATGAAAAAATGTGCTATGACTGTCTTTTAAACATCCCTGTATTTTTTTCTCCCTGAAATTAGATTAGACATTATATTCATGATATCTGATTGAGTGATACGTAAAAAATCTTTATGAGAAACAGAAATAAATCTAGAAACTCAATGTAGCAAATGATATTTATGATTCCTATATGATTTTTGTATTTTTAACGTGTGTAATGAGACAAGTGAGTGGATGATCTACCATATGTTAGCAATTATTAGCACCAATTTATGTATGTATATTATATTTCTAGAAGGTTCGTAAGCTACCTTTTAAATATCTTAAGTAAATCTTGGAAGGAGGATCATTATAGATTTTGCACGTAAGTGGAATGAATAAGGATCAAAGTCACCGTGAATGCTCGACGTTGTTGGTTGCCAAAAAGGTATTTGAATATAGAACTTTGAACTGCGAGTTAATAGTCAAAGGTCAGAAAATAATTGTTCTGTGTCCACGTGCTGAATAAACCTATTCTTATGCTTTTATAAATCCTTAGCAAATATATACATAGTTAGTACAAAAATAGATTAAGAACGGTAGTTCTATACAAAAATATTATATTTATATTTAGTTTTTTTATTGGACATATGACTTATAAAATTTTCCTTCTATAAAACCCACATCAATAACGTCCGGTTTTTTTTGTTACAAATGTAAGGTCTACTTTAAGGGTTCCTTGCATGCCATTATGATTATTACAAAAAACATCTTGATTTATGTGCCGTGGTAAATCACGGCTTATTTTGCCTTTTATCGAAATTATAATGGTCTGTAAAAGTATATTTACGTACTGGTATATTGTAGATTTCTTTTTATTTCAAAGGATTCTAGCTTAAGTAATGTTGGGAATCGTTTAAAAATTTCTTGCTTCGGACATTTTCATTAATATGTTAGTAGTATGATATCAAAATTGTGCTATTTTGGATGAGGGAAGTTACATCATCCGTGGCAAAATGGGACTAGGTATCTAAACAAAAAAAACTGTATATACAAAATTTCCTGATTTCTATTGCTAAAGGGTTGATTGAACTCGAATTACTCCCTTGATGTACAAATCGCTCCCTAATTTAAGAAATTCAATTTAACATTTTAGTGTTATCAACCGAGAAATGTTCAAAGGGAACATTCTTAAGCGTTTAGCATTCGAAATTCATGCTACTACGGGTAACCTTTCCATCATACATAGAACGTAGAGTGATATGATAAAAATAAGATTTATTTTAGTAAGTATTATTGAATACATTTAACAGATAAGGCTGTTTTTAATTAAGTAGCTAAAGATTAAGAAGATGACTTTTTAATGTTTACTGCTTTTACTATTAAACTTAATAATTATGAATACAAAGCATTTCAAGGTACTTGTATTTTCCATTCTTTCAGTTAAAGGATTTTTTTTATATGCTTGTAGTATGATTGACAAACAAAATTTTTAAGAATTCACATAATGATTCCCTAAAGAAGGAAAAGGGTTGAAAGACATATCCTAAGATTAACTTATATAATGAATGATATTCAAAGAAATAACAGTTAAAAAGCGCAGGTACATTTTGAAGTGAATAAATTATAAGCACGTGTGTTAAACAGCTGTCAGATTTCAGGCATGCATTTCTCCACTAAGAGAAAATACCGGGCAGATTGTTCACAGTCTTTCCTGTTGCGAAAGTTATGTCAAGGTTAAACTCCTGAAATATGATTTCAGCACGAGGAATTTCAAATGGTGGTTGTTTTTCATTAAAAAAAATACTTTATTATTATTTTTAGTTATCTCTATTTTTTGGTAGGATTTTGATTTTATTATTATTAGTTTATATTTCCTGTTGCGTTATTTGAAATAAATGACATAAATTTACATTGAGTATATCGCGTGATACATCATCGCAAAAATATGATAAGAATTAAATCTATAATATAAAAATAAGTCGAGTTTTCCTTCCTGACGCTATAACTCCAGAACGCACAAACAGATTTCCACAGTTTTGCATTTGTTGAAAAGGTCTCGGGCTCCGTGAGGTTTATAGCCAAGAAAATTCAGGAAAATTTCAATAGAAAAGCGAGAAAATAGGGATATCATTTTTTTAATACAGCGCCATCTCTGATACATAGCATGTACTACAAACCAATATTTTAAGAAGATGGCGACGGTGCGTGACACATTGTTTGACAGCTACTTATTGTTTTCTTCTCAGTTAATTTCATGTGACAAACCGGTGTGAAATTGTGAAAAAAAAGTAAAAAAAATAAGTTATTCGTTTCTTAACATTTTAATTGGAAACCATCAAAACAATCACGTGTATTGTGTACATTTTTATTCAATTTCAACAGCAGGTATTTGTCTTTAAGGTGGTAAGTTGAACTGTGTAAATTACGTGGATCGTGCATTTGAGGTTAAATTCACCACTCTGCCCATAGTTAAAAATGCCTAGAGGACGACGTGCGAACATCGGTCGCCGCACAAGACATGCAAGTCAGCAACAAGTGTATTCACAGAACTTAAGCGAAGAAAGACAAAATATAATAAGAGAAAATGCCCGATTGAGACAACGCGTGAGCACACGAAGATCATTGGCATCATACAATCGCTTGGCATTCCAATATGATCCCACTGCGAACTACAGTGATGATGAAAATTTAAATATTGGACCAATGACGACTGTATGCCGATATTGCAATGCGTTAAAGTTCAAAAGAGAAACGGCTGGATTGTGCTGCGCAAGTGGAAAAGTCAAACTGGATCCATTACTTACACCACCACAGCCACTGAAACCATTGTTCGATGGAAGTGATCCCGATTCCAGCCATTTTCTTCAACACATCCTTGAATACAATAACTGCTTTCGCATGACTTCCTTTGGAGCTAATATCATTCGAGAAGGCGGCTTCATGCCGACTTGCAAGGTAAAAGATACAACACACACGATCAAAAGTTACACCATATTCTTTAACAAATTCTTTAACAAATGATTGTTTGCAATTACAGATACAAGGACAAATATATCATTTGCATGGTTCAATGGTGCCAACACCAGATGAACCGCATCAATTTCTGCAAATATATTTCATTTCGTCGATGGTGGATCAGCTGAATGTGCGGTGTAATATTCAGGGAACACAACAGTTAAAGAGACGGATTATTGAACAGTTGCAAGCATTTTTTCACGCTAATAACGCTGTGGTTAATATGTTCAAAACAGCATTGGAACGAATGCCATCGGATACGCACAAATTTGTCATAAGAGCGGATTGTACCCCAACAGGTGAACATGTGCGAAGATTCAATGCACCCACCGTTAATGATGTTGCTGCAATTATTGTTGGCGATCCAACTAAATCGCGAGACATTGTCGTTCAGCGAAGAAGCAATATCATGCATCGTGTAAACGAGACACATCGTTTGTACGATGCGTTACAATATCCAATCATTTATTGGCAAGGGCAAGACGGATACGACATCACGTTGAAGATGGTCGATCCAATTACAAGTAAAATATTCACACACTAATTATTGCTATTATTGGTTTCCATTAACAATTCATTTAATTTTGCATTTTCAGGCGTATCAACGAATAAAAATCTAAGCGCAATGAATTACTATGCGTATCGTATGATGATTCGTACACATGAGGAGAATGTCATTCTGAAGTGCCGTCGGCTATTCCAGCAATTCGCTGTCGACATGTATGTCAAAGTCGAGACAGAACGTTTAGCGTTCATCCGATTCAATCAGGCAAAGCTACGATCTGAGGACTATATACACTTGCGTGATGCTATTCATTCAGATGGTGATGTTCAGAGTATTGGACGTCTGACGATTCTCCCATCATCTTATATCGGAAGCCCACGCCACATGCACGAATACGCTCAAGACGCTATGACGTACGTGCGAAATTATGGAACTCCCGATTTATTTATTACGTTCACTTGCAATCCGAAGTGGACGGAAATTGAACGTGAGTTGGAACCGGGCCAAAAACCGCAAGATCGCCATGACATAATAGCCAGAGTATTTCAGCAAAAACTCAAGGTCATGATGGATGTGCTTACTAAGTATCGAGTTTTTGGTGACACACGTTGTTATATGTACTCGGTGGAATGGCAGAAGCGTGGACTACCGCATGCTCATATCCTAACTTGGTTGCTGAACAAATTACATTCAAATGAAGTGGATGACATCATATCAGCTGAAATTCCTGATCCAGTCACTGATCCCCATCTACACGACATTGTGACGACACAGATGGTGCATGGACCGTGCGGTGCATTAAATCCATTATCGCCTTGCATGACTGATGGAAAGTGCACAAAACGATATCCGCGACCGTTAGTTGCTGAAACAGTTACAGGGAACGACGGATATCCAGTATATCGTCGGCGTTCAAAAGAAGATAATGGTCGAACTATCAAAGTTAAAGTTCAAAATCAAGAGATTGAGATCGGAAATGAATTCATTGTACCATATTGCCCGCTACTATCACGAATTTTTGAAACACATGTAAACGTTGAGAGTTGTCATTCGGCCAAATCAATCAAATATTTGTGCAAGTACGTCACTAAAGGCAGCGACATGGCTGTGTTTGGTATTGCGTCGGAAAATGCGAATGACGAAATCAGCAACTTCCAAATGGGCAGATACGTCAGTACTAATGAAGCACTGTGGCGATTATTTTCATTTCTAATTCATGAAAGATATCCCACAGTTGTACATTTAGCAGTGCATTTGGAAAATGGCCAAAGAGTTTACTTCACTGAAGCTAATGCAGCACAACGAGCTGAGAGACCACCATCGACAACATTGACTAGCTTCTTTGCAATGTGTGAAGCAGATCCATTCGCAGCGACGCTGATGTACGTTGAAATGCCTAAGTATTACACTTGGAATCAATCAACAAAGAAATTCCAACGTCGCAAACAAGGAACCCCAGTTCCAGATTGGCCACAGGTGTTTTCCACTGATGCACTAGGTCGCATGTATACTGTTCATCCTAGAAATGATGAATGTTTTTATTTGCGACTGCTGTTGGTAAATGTACGTGGACCAAAATCATTTGCGCATTTGAAAACTGTGAATGGCCACCAATGCCAAACATATCGAGAAGCATGTCAACTATTGAGTTTGCTAGAGAACGATTCTCATTGGGATTTAACACTTGCGGATTCAGTTGTTTCATCAAATGCGTACCAAATACGAACGCTGTTCGCAATTATCATCACCACATGTTCTCCTTCACAACCAATTCAGTTATGGAACAAATACAAAGACGACATATGTGAAGATATCTTGCATCGCTTGCGCATTCAAACGAATAATCCTGACATGCAAATAACCGATGAAATCTACAATGAAGGACTGATTCTGATTGAGGATCAATGCTTGACTATTGCAAACAAGCTACTGATTGAAGTAGGAATGATTGCACCAAATCGATCAATACACGATGCATTCAACCAAGAATTAAATCGAGAGCTGCAATACAATGTTGATACATTGCAGGAATTCGTTCAAAATAATGTGCCGTTGCTGAATGAACAGCAAAAACCAGTATACGAAACATTAATGCAAGCGGTGGACAATAATACTGGTGGTCTATTCTTCCTGGACGCATCTGGAGGAACAGGGAAAACATTTGTCATTTCATTGATTTTGGCCACTATTCGATCAACAGGTGACATAGCTTTGGCGTTAGCATCATCTGGAATTGCGGCGACTCTTCTAGATGGCGGTCGTACTGCACATTCTGCGCTTAAGTTGCCACTCAATTTAAACACAATTGAGACTCCAACATGCAATATTTCCCGATCCAGTGCAATGGGAAAATTGTTGACGCAATGCAAGCTCATTGTTTGGGATGAGTGCACAATGGCACATAAGAAATCACTTGAAGCACTCAACTTCACACTGAAGGATCTTCGGCGAAATAACAACATTTTTGGCGGCTTGATGATATTGTTGGCAGGCGATTTCAGGCAGACGTTGCCAGTAATTCCCCGTGGAACGCCTGCAGATGAATTGAATGCTTGCCTGAAGGCATCACCTTTATGGAATAACGTAAAAACATTATCGCTAACCACTAATATGAGAGTTCAACTTCAAAATGATCAAAGTGCTGCACAATTTTCAAAACAATTGTTAGCTGTTGGAAATGGAAAAGTCCCAGTTGATGCGACATCTGGATTAATTACTCTTACCAACGACTTTTGCCGATTTGTAGACTCTCAACTAGCTCTTATTGAAAATGTTTTTCCAAACATTAGTGAGAATTATCAGAATTATGCTTGGTTAAGTCAACGAGCAATTCTTGCCGCAAAGAATAATGATGTACACGCACTGAATTTCACCATTCAATCAAAAATCGATGGCGATTTGGTGACATACAAATCCGTTGATTCCATAACAAATCCCGATGATGTAGTACATTATCCAACGGAGTTTTTGAACTCTCTGGAGTTACCAGGATTTCCACCACATAACTTGCAACTCAAAGTTGGTACAGTTATTATGATATTGCGTAATTTGAATCCACCGCGACTTTGCAACGGTACTCGACTTGCGGTAAAAAGACTTATGCCGAATTTGATTGAGGCAACCATTATTAACGGAAAGTACGCAGGTGAAAATGTATGTATTCCTCGAATACCAATGATTCCGACTGATCTTCCGTTTGACTTCAAACGATTGCAATTTCCAGTTCGCCTTGCGTTCGCAATGACAATTAACAAGTCGCAAGGCCAATCGCATAGTGTTTGCGGGATAAATTTAGAAAATCATTGTTTTTCACATGGGCAGTTATACGTTGCGTGTTCACGAGTTGGGAAACCATCCGCTTTGTTTGTATTAACGTCAGACCAAAAAACAAAAAATGTGGTTTACCAAAGAGCACTTCAATGAAACGGTTAATTTGCGGACACGTATAACGCTTCGATTCAGTATTTACTTTGGATTCACTTTCATTTACTTAGAGAAGTTCAACTAAATAACACTTAATTTTTTTAATCGAAATGAATTCATTACTGTTGTGAAATGAAATAAAATTTTTCATTTCAAATATAAAACAAAAAAAAAATTTTTTTCTTCATCTTTTAATCACCAAACGAAACGTTACATAAAACGAAGCCATCTGGTGGCGAAACGGAGTTCGCCGGGTTTGCTAGTTAAAGTATATATATTTAGAACAGAAACATGTGTTTGGTATTAATTTAACTATCAATTTTTTAATTTTGAACTAGTGAAATAGTTTTGAAGTAGAAAAATCTTAGTTAATGTCGACGAGTACTATCATAAAGAACATAGATTTAAAAAATCTAACTATAAAACTGATAGAAATAAAAAAAATATTTTGTGGAACTTGAGAAATTAATAATAATTTGATATAGCCTGCAGGTTTTCAGAGAGTATAATTTGAACTTGTTATAATACAATCAATATATTATGCACTAAAAGTAAATAATAATTGAAACTAAATGTTCTCAGTATATGTGAAATTACGTGCAGCTTATTTTAAGCAAGTTATTTATTAAGTAAAACAAGGTAGAGTGCTTGATCAATTTTGATCCTATAAACGATATTCCAGCGAAAGACCACTTACTGTTTTTAGTACGAGTATATCAATGGCCATTTAACATGAGGGTGAAATTTGGAACAATTAAAGGAGCCTTACTTGCATTATATAATTACTTTTTACACGCCATGTTTTTACTTACAAGGGTAAATATATTTTATTTAAGCAATTTAAAAACAATGTTGTGTGTAAAATAAAAAAAATATATATTAAACGTAGTAATGGAAGAAAATTTGAATCAATTATGTTCTATTCCTTAAAAGTCTTTTTTCGTAGGAACAATTCTTATGTAAAAGTAATTTTATAATGATCGTACTTAAATATTTTTAATAGATTTTGTTTTAAAAGAAATGCAGCTTTATAGGAGCAATTTTTTTCAAAAACTAATATTTTTATAACAAAGATATAATTTAACTTAACGTTAAAATTGTAGTAGAAAATGTCTGAGGTTATATGATTTAGAGAATTTAGAGTATCTAGACCTTGTACTAGCAGAGAATAATCAGAGATCGGTCTACGTGACGGCATACAGTAGTTTAAGCTCTTTATTTTCAATTTTGTACTACTTCGTTCTTAATAATACGAGTCATTTATTATTACACGTATATTAAATTTTCTCTAAGTTTTATCCAAATGTTCACTTTATTCTATGCATTATTTTATACTTATCATCATTCTCTATGTCTATATTTATAATACCAACACAATCAGCACTGAAGTTATCGTTTAGTGTAATGAATAGGAAACTGAAACATATTATTACTTCGAAATATTCTTGTTATATAAATGTGTGAAGTAAAAAAAAAAGATTCGTTTAATAAAATAAACGATTTAAATTATTGAATAATTTAGACAAGCAGGCATATAATTTTGAAGTCAAATTATACAAAGTATTTCCCCTACGTAGTTGTTGACGTGAATAACTACGTAAGGGAAATATGTCAACGGTAGTCATAGGACTAAAGAGCAATAGACACCAAGGGAAGAATAATGTTCTGTGCTATTTTTATTTATGTATGTATATATTTTATCATTGTTTTTTTTGGTTATAGGTCGTAATAATAAATATTTTTAAAATTAGACATAAAAACCTTTTATATGTAAAACGATGCTAAATATCTTGTAAAATTTTATGTTTAAAATTAAAATATTTTCTTTTAGTGTTTTAAACATTCTGAACGATGTATTGAGATAAAATATAAAACTACTTTAATAAAAGTTTAGTAACAAACGCCATTATGCCATTTTAACGCAATCCCACTCCTAAGATATGCACTCGCTAAATTCCATTAAACTACTCACAAAGTTATTTCAACTAATAACGAAGCAATGTTTAAGTCAGGATGATAGGTATTCAAACTCGTCACAACCCAAACAATTTATATATTATTTTATATTTATCACAATAACCTTATTCTAAATAGCAAACATGAAAAGACTTTAGTTTCAATATAACTTCAAACACAATTCCACTAAATGGAAAGGTTCACGTAGTTAAATCTTTTGTTTTTATTTAGCGTAGTTATCAACGTGTCAGTGGAAAGCTTTCCGTTTGATCATCTTAATCATTATGATCTAATTTCACTCACTAAACTAAAGCCATCGCTTAACGTAGTTATCTGGGTACTTACTACATTTGAAATGCAAAGTAGGTTAATAGGACTGGATATTGATGGGGACGAAGACAGCTGTCATGCAAATTTCCAAAGTAGATTATGAGCGTTCAAATCCCCGTTTTAGTATGAAACAATGCAGAAACAGTTTGTAAATGGCATATTAATGGTAGCAGTGTAAATAAATGTATATTTAGTATTCTAACAATATCATAAAAAAATATAATTGTTTTATAAAGCCAGTACTCTAAAATAACAAATCAAACCTTAACTAGAACAAACTAATTATTATCTTAAACCAAAACACCTTAAATAAGTTAAATTCAATTTACAAAGACACAAGTCTCGTCGACCAAATACTTTCCCGCGTAAAAATGAGCAAGCCAGATGTTGCCGCTTTAACGTCACTTCGGGTGCGTTCGGGAATTTAAAGGTTCGGTTCAAATTAAATGTGTGTTCCCTAAATGTATATTAAATTAAGGTCAACTTAAAGACCTGTCATCTGAGCCTGTCCACTTATCAATAAAGCCATTATTATTAGTATCGTTATCGGTGAATTTATTCCCTTCCATATTTTTGTCATTGCATGGCAGATAATAATTTAAGATTTTATTTAACGTGATATTTAAAATATGACCCATTGATAAAAAAGCAATTATTAGATTTGTAAGATAATTTATGTTTAGAATTTAAAACTGTTGGTATATGAATGCTTATAGCGGTTTTATATTAAATAAATAATCATTAATGCATTAAATAAATAATTAACTCAATGTCATTATAAATTATAATTATTAATCATAATTTATATTTATTATCCCAAATTAATTTTTATAATCACGTCCAAATTGTTATACATACTTAATTAAACTTTCAAAAGATCATTTAATTTGCGAGATTCATAGCTTTACTCAACCGACTGTTTTTCTTGTTGAACAAAAAGTAAAGGTTGTTATTTTAAATAACTAAGAAGAAAAGGCAAACCTTCCTGCTATTTCATTTGCATCAAATAAAATGCTTTAATTCCTTTGAAATGCTTATTCAATTACCATTTTAGTTGAATTACCATTTCCCATTAGTTTGAATCGACACTACAATTTTTTCTTTTGTAGTGTCGATTCAAACTATCTATTTAATAGAGATTCTAGTCTTCGTCCACCATGTTTCTGTAATATATGGTCTTTTAATTTAAAATCAACCGTCTGTTTTCAGCTAGTAATTTTAAAATAAAATTTATATTAGTAGTTTTGAAATCTATGTAGTTTATTCAGTTGTTTCTAGCCATGATAACAAAATAAAATTTTACATAATGAAAGATTGAAAAAAGAAAAAGTTATAACAAATAATTTGGCACACAATGAAACTTACAAGAATAATTTTATATTAAGAAAACAAAAAAATAATGTTTAGAGCTAAATTTTTCAGATTATTATTTAGCAGAATCGTATTTAACGGAGGAATAGCCAACTTAGGGATTGAAATAACTACTTTTATTTTTCCTTAATAATATGAAAATGGCAATTTTATGGGAAAACGTTGATAGACAAGGTATAAAACTATACATATTTATATAAATCTGTATTTGGAATACTATATCTGTATTTGGAATAATAATTATTTTTTTTAATTAAATTAATTTTAAATCTTAAGTATGAGTAGAACTTTTCTAGACCGGGCATTAGAAGAAAGCAAGGTGATAAAGAATACCACATACAATGTATACCACGCGATGGGCAAAGATAAAATGGTATAACAAAAAGAGTTTAGAAGATATTATGAGACGAAACCTCTCAGTATTCCATGGATTCACCGTGCGGGTGCCGGGTCCATAGTTGCACGGAGAGGAGCTTCAACAGTGCCTGGGACTTGCGACCCAGGTGTAGGTTTAAGGGGCCCCTATCTAACTAAATAATATTCAGGAAAATATGTAGTGCTGATTAAATAGGACGGAAAAAAATTATATGAAGTATAAATGTATAATGTTATAAAAATTAAATAAAATAATTATGTGCTAAAATATAAGGAAACTGTTGAAAGGTTTTAATCAAATTGATATAACCAAATTTAACTACCTACATTGATTTTTATTTTGTTGATTGTATTTACAAAGATTTTTAACTTTTGGTTCGGATTCATTGACAGATTTTACAAGAAAAAATCTTTTTTTATTTAAAAACGAAAAAAAATTCTAACCTAAATATTAATTAACGAGGACTGAATGAATAGTTTCATATAATTTGTCTTATCAATAAACATATTGCAATCGCTTTATTGAATATAGCAATTCTAATTTCATTATTATCTTGCTGTTATTTATTGAAGTCATGTTTATCTCAAACATATTAATATCCTTTGAGTTGCGTTAATTACTATCAGTCGTAATTGAGTTGAACATATTAGGTACTCTGGCTTTGTAAAGGTATAGTTATAATATAAGTTCTGTAAATAAGACTCCAATACCGAGAATAATTAAGTCTTGTTTAAAAATGCAATGTATAAAACAAATAGGCTAGTTTTGGAATGTGAAAGCGTCTAAGCTTCATAAATTTTACAAAATATGGTAATCACTTCTTGAACTTATTCTTCTCCTGCGGCATGTGAGCTCTGAGATGGAGGCACTATTGAAAAGAATTATATGAGGTATTTAAGGATATATAAGTAAATATAATGACCAAGCTAAATGCTTAATTAAAGTTATTTTTTTTTAATGTAACTAATATATTTTCATGTCCATGGACATTGGACAAACCAAGAGGAGCAACGGTACAAGGGTGAAGGAACACATTTCAGACATCAAAAATAGGCGCGCGTCGAAGTCAGCAGTGTGTGAACACACAATGAACAATCCAGGCCACTACATTCGGTTTGATAAACCACAAATCCTCGCTCGTAAAGACAAGTACATACCGAGGTTAATCCGCGAGGCTATTGAAAATAAAAAACATATAAATTTCAATAGAGAAGATGGCTAGAATCTATCCAACACCTGGGACCCCCTCCTTAAAAATATAAAATCCCATGAACGTGCTCACACCGCAGGACCTCGTGACACCGTAAGCGCATTCTGCCGGCATCCAGAGCGGTACGCCAGAAAATTAATAAATCGATGGCGGTAGATGATAAATAACAGGACCAAATGATAAATAACAGGACCAAATGACAGACACTCACACCTCGTCTGCCCGTGATCATGGTTGCTGAAAAGTAACCGAAACGTCGGGATTATGTAGTTAAAAAAAATATCTTGCCCTGAATTTTATTAGTCACATTAAATTGAGTGCGGTTCAAGAATATGTGATGTAGCACTGTTTCATGTTACCAGTCTTAAAACTCGAATTTATTATTTCATTGGTTGCGTCAACCATGTTCCTGCTATTATTATTCTTGTCCACTTTTTGTAAAGAAAAAGCTGTAAATATTGTAAATAACCTTTTTGAGATGTGGTATTTGCCTTTCAATCACGGGATATTATAATGTGTGCATAAGAAACAATCTGGCTCGAAAATTAACTTAAGTAACGCGTAGTAGACGACTACATAAGTTAGATGGCTATGCGTTGTATGCCTTTACCTTTCCACTCATCTTTAGCCACACACTGGATACACGAGCGGCACTGGACTCTAAAGTTTCACTTTATGCAGGTACTGTGCCGTAAGCAGAGATGACCCTCTTGTCACTGAGCCGAATGATTGTGGCTCTTTGTGACTTGATTCGTGGTCGCCCAACGATGCGGCTTGTCACACTTTCAAGGACTGTATGGTATGGTTTCGCTGTTAGGCGTAATTACAAATATTATTGACAATGAGGCCATTTGGGTAAAGTCATTGCTCCAAAGAAGACTGCGAAGCAGAGCATGGAGACTTTTTCTTCTGTTGACGCTTACAGTCAGGAGGGACTGGGTAAATGGAAGCGCGAATATGTCACCCGACTCCATACCAACTGTGTAGAGTGGGAGTGAGACGGGAATTGGGGCCACCTTTTGGTTCCATGTAGGTTTATATCGTGAAGGGATCCACGTTATTATGAGTACTCTTATCTGAGAGTTAGGAAATTTTGGTAGAGTATCACAGCCGAATATGCCACTGACCCCGTGGATCTCCGCTTAATCGATAATGGTAACAGTTAACGTTTAGTGGATAATGTCGGACCCATTCTGAGGACTCCCTACCTCATGTTCATGCCCCTCTAACGCCTCCCTTGGGTTGGAGGAAATTAATAAATCACTTTTCTCTCAAAATAAACAACCTTGCCTCTTATATAGTGTTAATAAAACTATAATAACAAACTATATAACCACATTAAACAAATGTTAAACATATTATAACATGTATCAGTATCTTCAACTTTTATAGAGTTTTATAAAGATTGTGGTGCAGACGAAGTTTATTCAAAACGAAATTGATGATAAACAAGAAAAAGGTTCAAGTTTATAGCTCTCTTTATCGATGAACTTGTACAAAGCTATTTATTAATGCCTTTGAAGTAGAAAAATGGGTAAATATGAGGGATGGGAGCGAAATAGGTGCGTAACAAAACGGTAGTTTTTGTACAAGAACTGTGTAATAAAAACTATAATATTGTAAAAAAGATAGATAACTATAGATTAAAAGTAAATCTGACAATACGCCGGTAGTTTTGAAAGGTTAATTAATATATAAAAAATTATACTCCCAAAGAACTTTGTCTTATCTACGCTGTAATCGTCTTACTCAGAGATAGGTAAGGGTTGAACTTATATCTATATATAGAACTATTCTTGCAGTGTTTTGTATAAGAAAATATTTTTTATATTATTTTCTGTTTTTATCTTTTAAATATTCTCGACACTGTTGGTTACTTGGCCAAAGTAATATATCTTTATTACTGATATTGGTTATCTGTGCCACTGTACATATAGAACGGTCTATCTTAATTGCTTTTCTATAGTTAGAATTAAGGGTAAAATAACAAACTGGTATGCATCTATAATATTATAAAATGTAAACAGTTATATAGGAAATAATAATTATTTAAACATAATTAAGTATTAATAATTAATTATTTCATTCGTAAAATTTTATTGAGGATGCTCTGTGTAAAACGTAACTTAAGTTTATAAGAGATCTATTAATTTATATTTTTTATGAATAGATAATGTTTTTATGCAACGCAACTACTCACATCAACTGACAGAAATTCTCAAGTCCCGAATACGTACTATAATCTAAATAACTGCAAAGAAAACTTTTCACTACGTTTTGCAATAAAATTAAATTTTAAGTATAACATGTTCTCTAAGACCTTACAATAAATATATCAAATTTAAAAGCATTACATGTTTATATCTAAAAACAATAATTTGTAAAGAGAAGGACAAGTCGAATAATAGAATTTTAGTGTTTTTATTTTTATCAAAGTAAAAAATGAGTAACAGGAATATATTTTAGATAACATTTTCAGTTCAATAAATATAGCCACGAATACCTGAATACAGGAACAGTAACGCCACTACAGTTACTTGAGATATATGAAAGAGATTTTAAAATCAATCTAACAGGAAATATTTCTGAGGTTAGTCTAGATTATTTAGTTTAGGGTTACGTGTAGATATAGGGAACCTTGAAAACAGGATATCCGTGTATTTTGGTATTACATATAGGTAAATGAATATAAGATATGTAATCATTACGTGGTCAATTTTTTTCGCGGATTTTTTTAATTTGTATTTCAAAATCTGAAATTATTGACGTCTAAAAGCAAACAACCAATACTCAAATATAAATTGGCTCACAGTTCATTGACTTACGTTAATACTAAAATGTGTGGAGATTTATGAATGAAAAAATGTAAAAGCGAATGTGGGGTGACGAAGCAAAGTGTGGTAACGATACTGACCGAAAGTACAATAAGCAGTGCCATGTCCGTTGCAAAAATTGTTACAAAAATTCTCAATCATACTTAATTAGTTTCGAAGTTTTTTGCCTTTTTCACAGTATCTGTAGCTTTTAATCTTCTTTCCATTTACTAAATTGCTGATGTACTTAATATTTTATTTAAAAATTAAACGAAATTTATTTGTAATGTGGGCATTGTTTTCGTTTTGAATTTAACACATATGTTTTTATCCACCGGTAAAATATATGGGGTGCAAAATATACGATTAACGTAAGTATGCATTATTTCAAGTAGCTTACCAAAAAAGTTTTATTTTATGTCGTCAATATAAACTTAAAAACTTATCAACATAAAAGCTTTACCTTATTAGGATATTAAATAAAAAAAATACTTTGCCCTATTTTGTTACCGATAAAATATAATTAATCTGTGAGAGAGAATAAATAGCCGTTTAAAAACGAGAAGAGCAGTTTGCTCGCGAAATTCAACGATATTTTAGAATTACGATGACAATAACACTGAATTTATGAAGCTCATTTATCATAAGATAAAATGTTTTTTATTCAACGTAAGGGATATAGCACTTGATTTCTAGAATCATATATATATATATATATCACTCTTTGAGAGAAGGAATTTTGAGCTAGCTTAATTTTTAAATTCATAAAAAAATAATGTTATAAATTAATAGAAGAACATGGTATGATGAGATCTAAGATTTTCGCGAGTTTTATTCATTTAAATGAAACTTATATTTTTCCGCGTAGTTTATCCGAAAAATATTAGTTTCATTTAAAAGAACATGGTATGATCTCAAATCTGAACTCAAAAATTCAATTAACTATTTACAATTATAACTATTAATAAAATAAATTTTATATTGCGATGTTGATGTTTATTTCAAATAATTAGAATTTAGAACGCGAATCTTGTAGTAAGTAGTTCACTCGCGATGATGTTATCTGAATGCATTCAACTTTCAAGAGGTTATCTGGTTTGTGTATTCGGTTAAAGTTTCTCGAGCAATGAAATGACAGAAGTTTATTTCAAATACTAGAGTCACGAGTATGATTAAATATTTAAATGAAACTAATATATTTCGGATATACTACGCGGATTTTATTATTTTAAAACTACATAATCCCTCCTGACACCTCGTGACACCTCGTCTGCCCGTGATCACGGTTGCTGCAAAGTAACCGAAACGTCGGGATTATGTAGTTTTTAAATAATAAAATCCGCGTAGTAAATCCGAATAATACTAGTTTCATTTAAATGAATACTCGCGAAAATCTTAGATCTCATTACATAATCCCGACGTTTATTACTATATATTACTTTTGAGCAGCCGTGATCACGTAGTATATCCGAAATATATTAGTTTCATTTAAATGAATAAAACTCGCGAAAATCTTAGATCTCATTATGATTAAATATTCTTGTACAATATAAGTATAATGATATAATTTCAGTTTTCATATCTTTTTTTTTAGTATATTTACTAATAAAATAATAGAAATTTAGCAAATCAGATATTGTATCTTATTTTTATTTGGAACTAAAGTTTATAAATATTAATCCTTACATATGATAATTGAATTACGAGGTGTTTTGTTATTTTAAATAAAGTTATATAAATATAAAAATACGTCAATTAACAAGCAAACAAACTCCAACAAACACACAAACATATATGTGTTAAAAAAAAAGTATTAAATTGAAATAATTATAATCGACACGTTATTTTGCTTTAAATCTTTTAACTATTAGTTTATCTATTGGACTTTATTAAAATAAATACTTACAAATTTTGTTCCAGTTTAACGTTTTTTTTTTGTAAATTCAAAACTAACATGACACGTGAAAAAAAGGAAGAAAAAAAGACTCGGTTTCTAACCTTTTCGATAGGAGGAGAAAGTTACATTTGCTTATCTAGCGTCACACCTAGGTTAGTAGTTTCCTTCCGTCAAAGGATAGGCGTACCGAATATTGATATCTCCCGGGAGATATCTTACCATCGACCCCATTTGAAGAAAAGATGGATCCAAAATTTCCGAAACATGTCGCCTAGGGCGCTGGCCTGGGTTTGGTGTCGAACGTGGATAATGTCCGGGTCCCGGTGGGTGGTATAAATTGAGGTGTCGTCCTTGAAGAGGGCCTGCTTAATTGGAATGAAAGGCCAATATATGTCCCCAGTGAATATGGAAAATAGCGTGGGAGACAGTATGGAACCCAGAGGGACTCCGGCTCTGATGAGTCGAGGAGACGAAAAGTACCCCTCCACTCGATAGTGGAAAGAGCGATTCGACAGATAGTCTCATATGATGTGTATATGCCTGTCTGATACTTTAATTTGGTACCACTTGTATACCAATCCCTCGTGCCAGACCCTGTCGAACGACTTCGCCACGTCGATTAAGAGGGCCTCGATCCTGTTCCTATTCAGGGCGATTAAGCCTTGAAGTTTGTGCTCTTTTATGCGTTGCAAAAACAAAACAAACAAGGAACAAGCGTAACGGGTTCTGAACCCGAACTGCTCTTTGGGAATTTCATACATACAGGTGGGAAAGAACAATCCTTTCATATATCTTTCCTAAGTTACTTAGGAGACTGATAGGACTATAGCTGGCTGGAAGATTTTTAGGTTTACCCGGTTTGGAAATTCCTAAGACTAAGGCCTCTTTCTAGTGATCTAAAGCTGGGGACTTATTTACATTCAGTCCCTATAATAACAACGTTGGCAACTCAACGCTTCCGCAACATTTCTTATGTTGCAGATGTCTATGGATGACCGTGACTACTCTCAATCAAGTAGGTCGTCTGCTCATTTGTCACCTTTCTCATAAAAAAACTAAATATTGTACAGCATTTAATTTTTTATCAAACCTTTTTGTTAAGATCTTTTTTTTTAAATCAATTACTTTGTAGATTCAAATTAACTTATGTTTTTCTTATTCAAACGTTAAATAACTTTTTTTGTTTCTCTCGATAGCTTTGATTAAAGTATTTGGATGCTTTATCAAAAACTTTTATTAGAATTGAAACAACTCGATATTCCTAGAAAGTAATAATATCAGTTAGTATGTATTGGTCGATTTTATCAAAAAAAATACGAAAGTTACAGCATTTTGAAAAGCTTTGACCTCATTGAGTTTATAGTATAAATATTTTTGTAGGCGATATTAATTTATACTTTAAGGAAAATATAATGTCAATTGTACCTTCATCACCAAACAAAAAAATTAAAGGAACCAAGCTTCATACTTTATTCTGTTCTGTTGATCTTAACCACTCAATTGATTGAGGTTACGTAATATGGAATGTACTTTATAAAATATTATAAACATTTTTATTTTTTTGAATTCTATAACTCCTGATTTAACGTGATTCGTTAAATTATATAAAAGGTTTCCGTAAATATAAAACAAAAAGGAAAAGTGACATTGAAATGGTCGTATTAAGATTTCTTCGAATATTGAATTACAAAAAGAAGTTATTCAGTCAAAAGTTAAATTACGTTTCAATTTGAATAAAAAGTTTAAATTAATACATTTTTGACGAAACTGTTATTCAGTACATTAAAAGTAAGATGTTTGAAAATGTCCTTCTGTATACGAGTAAATTTTTTTTGTTCGTTACTAGTTACATCAGTGTGTATAGAAAATAATGGCATTCCTATATAATATTACACATGTTTACTTATGTGAATGTACGATAGACACTGGGAATAAAAAGTCAGAGAATTAAATTTACAGATAAGGATTATTTTATTACTTACCCTGACGTATAGACAATTACCTCCGAGAGAGTCTAAATAAAGAAGCAGTAACTTAAGATCTTATAAATAACTTAAATTTAATGTGAAGAAAGATTCTTAGGCCTATTAAAAAAAAAATATTTTGAATGTATTTAGACTTTCAAAGACCGCCAAAGCTTTCAGTTTAAAGGTATCAGTTTATTCCTTATATTATTGTCATAACTGTCTTTTCTTTGGTGATATTTTTTTTTGTTTTACGTACTCACTAAATACGTCTAGACTTTGTCTCTATTTTCATGTTAATCAATTATTACTGAATGAAGAGATCCTTTCAACAGTAATTGTTCTAAGACACTAATCATATGTTTATTATATTATATTAGTAGCTAACTCAAGGCGACCTACATTCTAGTTTTAGCTGTTTAGACAGTATGAATACTCTTCAGATTAATAAGCACTTCAACATAATTTACGCTTGATGGATAATCATTTCTAATTGCAACGTTCATCAAACCATATACGTTATATCAAAGTCTTAATCATACTCAGCTACAATTTATATTTGTGTATGTACATATATGTATAAGGTTGATTGAGTTCTGTATATATTAAAACCACAGAAATTATATTAGCTTATTATGAAAAATGTTTATAGGAAGCAAATATTTTTTTTTTAATTCTGCCATATTCATTAAAGATGTAGAATGTAGAATCGTAGTTACAATCTTATCCGTTCATGTGGTTGTGATTTCGTGTGTAAATAAGTATAATTATTAAAATACAAGAAGTTCTATTCATTCGTGTCATGGTCAAGAATACTAGGTTACTTTAAGATATTTACTTATATATTTAAAACAAATTGCAAGTGTTACGGTTTTGACTTGGGCTTGCGGTAACCAAAAATGAGTCCCGCATGTCAACTCAAAATTGATGAAGCCGTCGGTAAAAGTATCGTTTGTTGGCCATATATACAAAAAACTTTCTGCCTATAAAGCTATTTCACTTAATATTGACAATGAAAAGCCATTTTATTATAACTAGCCAAAATATACTTTAAAATTAATAAAAACAATTATTTAATTTACCAAGCTTTAGTTAAAGTCTTTCAGTGATGTTCCAACATTCACTAGGTATAAAGTTCTGTCACGCTTGAAATGGTAATTTTATTAGCAATGAAATATAATTAATATGTGAGAAATATAGAGATAGGTCAACATAAATGTCGTTGTAAAATTATAGTAGTAGTGTTCTCATTATTTTGTAAAATAGGAAACCTAAAACTTCTACAGGATATTTTCAGAACATATAACAACATATATTAATAATTACAGACACAAAAAATTATAAAACATTCCAACTCCCTGGTAATAAAAACTAATAAGAGTTTAAAATATAATAATTAACCTCGTGGGAAACACAAATTCAATTCAGGAAAAATATTCGTGAAAAATAAGTAACAGATTTAGTAAATGGATCTGAAGCCAAGCTTGAAAAACATTTTTGTGATTAAAAATACATTTCGCTTGGCTTCATGATACATTAAAATATTAAAGTTACTGATATAATTCAATACGAAATTCTTATATTTGTTTCTTTATTTATAATAAATTTAAGTGCTCTGGAGAATTTACACTTGTTATGCTAATTTTAAAGCGAGTTGTGTTAATAGGGCTTACTGGTCCTTGGGAAACCAACATCCTCAAAGACCATGCCATCAAGGTAATAAGTATTACGAGTTCACTAACGAACTCAGTAACTCACTAATGTTTCGTCTTAAATTTGTACGCGGTAGAAGTGGGAGCAAAAGCTATAAGAGTTAAGTCTCTTTAAAATCTAATAAACGACTTGTTATTGTCTAGAACTAACATAAATTTATTCTTAGGACGTACTTCGAAGGCAGCCCAAGTAGGTTTATTTCAAATTTGGTTTGGTAGAGAGAGGGGCTCGGATAGTGGAGGTGAGTTTTTACCCGCGGTAGATAAAGGCTCCTTGAATCTATACCTAGGTGGCATATCCTAGACAACGTTAAAGCTCTTCTCACCGCAACGTGATGGACCCTCAACCCTCACGGTGAATCCATGGAATACCGAGAGGTTTCATCTCATCTGTTAATAATTCTTATTAGAGTTTATATTTTGTTGATTTATAACCTTAATGAGCAAGCGCGATCACGAATAAACGAAATGAAACACTAGGACTGACAGACATTTTTTCTCTTGGATCACGTCTGCTGCAAAGGAACCGAAACATCAGGATTATTATCATTTTTCTGTAGAGATTGTTTTTCTGCTGATATTTTAACCTTTAGAGAACTTATTTCTTCTTTCTCCTTCAGTTTCAAAAGTTTATAATTCATTGAGATTTTTTGTTAGTTCCGAGTTCAACTTATGTTTTAAAAAGCATGTAATGTGATCAGTTATATAAAATATTTACTTGCGTTTCAATGAAATTAAACTACACAAAGTTTTGTTTGAAGATTTTAATTCTATTTTGTGTATACTCTCCGAGTTTGTCTTTTAGTTAAAGATATTTAAGATTATATTATAGCCTGAGGAAAATTTGTTGTATAACATTATAAACGGATCAACATTTTAAAATCAAGAAAACCACAAACAGAAACACACAAGTCAAACTGATGGTATTTTATAGAAACGAATTACCAATATCCAAATAAATGACTTTTCTGCTCAGATTGACTTTCATGTTCTTCAACAAACTTTTAGTAATTTTGTTTATTTTCTCTAAAAATAATTTAATTAAAATATTCTGATCCGTTTAAAAACATTCTTTCAAGTAATAAACACTAAGTGTACTGGGAGAATTGTTAACAAGTTAAGTATCGACAGTTTTGTAACTTACTAATTATATCTTTCTGTTTTATCTTACTAATTTTGAAGAAAAAGCCCTGTAATTTTATATATTTGTTATTTGACTGACGTCTTTAGGGGTAAAATTGGTAGTTGAAACATAATATGAATGCAGTGAAAATACCTTTTAAAGAACAAGTTTTTATTTGAATCCGCTTAACAGATAATCTCGAATATGTGATAATCTCGATAGTAAAAAAATTGTGCTAAGTTTCATATCTTATTTTCTTCGTTATTGCTTCCATATATACATATATTTGCTTCTTAAGGTGTAAGTGGACGGCATATAAATTAGAATGAAGTCCGTTTCACATTCACATTGAAAGTGGAAGAGGATCCCGCTGTATAAATCCATTGGTTTTTTCTGATTTTTACTTTATTTTTTTCAGGGAGAAAATCGGAAGAAGGATTTTACTGTAAAAGCATGTTATGATAAGCTAATAATTACGATTATTCTAACTTATTGTCGAGGTTTATATGTCGCTGACAAGAACCCTAGTCCGAACGGCCTTGCACACCATTCTTCTGCTAAGGCTCAGTAAAATTAGGAGGTTTTTTTTTGTTGCCGTCGGGACTATCTCCTAAACCAGAATATTCTAGATTCTATTAAAACACCATTGCATTGTATCTTCCTGGACCTCACGAACACGAAACATGTTTACAACTGACGGATAACAACTTATGGCTTGCAATTTAATACCGTAATAACATCGAGAACGAAAAGAATAAAGGGCAAGGGCAGGGCAACCGGTATTCTGACTGTGAAACACAGCGCGGAACGCTACTTTACCATAGACTTCTATGGTCTATCGATTACAGCTACGCTCTACCAACTATAATGTGTTATGTGCAATTCATAAAATAAGAATGATAATTTTACTTACTTTGTAACTATAGAATAATAGAGGAAAAGCAAAACCTTTGAGCTTTGATCCGTAAAACTCTTATTTTACTAAAGTTATACCTTTTTTAAAGTATAAGAAAATACGTATGAGAATCAGACATGTTATCGGTCTTCATCCTAAATCTACATTATAGAGAAGATCGAGGCTGAAGTGACATAAAAAATAGAAAAAAAAGATGAGAGAGACTGTCTATTTATCAAACATACAAAATAGGATTAAGAGTTATTCGTTTCATAAAAATAAAAAAAATTTTAGGAAACTAAATTAAGTACAGTAAGAGAATACGAGTATAAACAAGTGAATATAAATAGGTCAATATAATATTAAGATCTAGACTCAGCACACGTGTTTCCACTGCAATTGCGTGCAATTTCCTTCACTCTGAGGATTTCACATTTATTCTCCTTGACTTCAGGTAAAGGAAAAATGATCGTAAATTTTAGCGAATTATAAAATAATAAGATGATGTCTGAGATTTTCGCGTGTGTGCATTTAAAATGAAACTAAGTCCTTCGGATATTTTCATATCGTCCGCCCGTGATCGTGGTTGTTGTAAAATGATGGAAACGACGAGAAAACGTAAAATATAATAACAAACCGCGTAGCACAAGTATAAACGGAAAACATAGTTTCATTTTCTGTAATTACAAATTAATTTGAACTCTTTATACTGAAGGACATATGTCAATGTATGTATACTACTGTTTTTAACTAATAACTGTAATTTAACTTGTCCCTCGCTTTTGCATTTTTTCGTAAACTTTAATAGTTATGTAAAATTTAATATCAAATTACTGCAATTAAAAGGCTACAGTTTAATAAATTGCTTTGGTCCAGAGCCAACTGGGAGCAATTGAGGCTCGCATGTTTCCGTTTTTGTTTTTAATTTCATTTATTTATTTTTTATTTGTATTATTAATTTTCTTTAAATTATTCACCTAATTACAGTCAAAACTGTTCAAAATTGTTTCAATATTTTTCTCAATTGTGGGGTTAACGGTATCTCTATTATGAATTTTCATTAATTATTAAACAAAATAATGTTTGGTTTAAATTCTTATCAATGTCATTATTCTTAGTGTAACGATCTTCAGTATTACAAAACGATTTATAACAAAAAAATTAAAACTTCCGAATACTTTGTACTTATCAAACGTGAAATTGTTACATTGCAGATGCCGAAACGACAAGAAAAAAAAATATTATCGCGTATTTTAAAGAATATGGACAGACGTTTTATAAAATACTTCAATAAAAGCAAATTGTAAGAGTTCAATTAAAAATTATTGTACTCAAGCCGCGTAATGTTATTTTTATTTGATCTAGAATAAAGACATATATATATATATATATATATACCGTTTGGAACCTTTTAGTAATAATAGATTAAAGGTTTTCATTAGTTATTCGAGACCATGGATTTGGCAACTGTATGAATAGCCATAGCCATAGCCATGAGGAAGATTGATAAATAAAATATTATTTACTAGAAAATAAAAGTTAAATAAGACGAAAAGGTGTCACCCATTAAATTGCGTGAGCATTACATATAACGTCATTTCTCACAGTCGACACATGTTGGTGGTAATAAGGTGCTACAATTTTCCAGGAGAATTATGGCCTTAGCATGTTTCCAACAGATGCAAGTTGTAATATAAATCGTATGTGCTTCTGTTAAGGTTCAAAATAGGAATTTTAGCGACGTCAACGTTCTTGAATCACGGCCAATGCATTGGTTACTGTCCCTAACGTTATTTATTGCTATCAAGATTATGATATATTGATTCTCTCGAGTCTAGTCAGTGCAGGAACATAAATGACAATTTAAAGTAGGTTAATGTTAGGCGATTATTTCAAATGTACATTTTAAGTAAACATTGACAATAGCTATATAATACCATAAGTTGACTGCAAATCTTTAGGCGGAATACTTTAACATCAAATATATTTTGCAACCCTTTAATCTTTTTTACTCCTAAGCAATAAAAGTTATTTACTTAAATAAAGTAAATAATGAATACCATTATTGCCATCCATCCATCCATATATAATAGCTATACTTAATTTCATAACGAAATAACATTTTGAGTAGAAAATTACGCGTACATTTTTAAGGCACTCCTCATTGGTGGTTCATTAATTTGTTTTATTATATATAGTAGTATGAAATAAAATAACTAGGTAGATATTGTATTATTTAAATTTTATATAATTTTTAAGGAATATGATTGAAAGGGCCAGATAGTAAGCTACTATATAAACATAACGACATCATAAATACCTGGCACCAATACTACAGTAACTAGTTAAATAACAACACAAATCCTTTCAGTACCCCCGTACCACGACCTGGTAAAAATGTTGGCTTAGTATCGCCAATAACCACAAGAGGTCAAGGTATCTCTTTTCAAAATGGCAAATAAAAAGGCATTAGGACCGGAATTAATTCCTCGAAACACCATATGGTGGAGCCTCAGGTGTCGAAATCTTCCTAAAACATATGTTTCAAATATATCCAAAATGTACAAGAATGCAAGCTCCTTTGTGAAAACAACATTAGTAATGACAAAATCAATACCTGTCACATAAGGGGTTCGTCACGGTTCAGTTCTGAGCCCTCTCTTGTTTAGTATGGTACTAGATACGCTTACTGAAGATACACAACAATAAGCTCCCTGGACATTAAATGTCAATATAAATTTTATATACGCTTATGATATAGCGATATATACAAATAGTGGCGAAGATCTGGAAGTAGCTATTTACGCATAGATACAGCAATTGCAGACAGGAGGACTGACTTTGAGTGTTGTTCAAGACCATTTTCATGGTATTTAATGCTCCTACCTCTCGCACCCCCCCAATAATAGTCGATAATCAAATCAGGCAGCAATGCGATGACTACAAATACCTCGGTAATATAATAGACAAATCCGGTAAACGCGAAAGCAACCTTCAACATTATATCTCAATTGCTTGGCTCAAATGGCAGGAACTAACTGGTGTCTTAATATCTCACAACAAGATGCCAGTTAAGCTGAAAGGGCTTATCTACAGATCCTAGTGAGAATAAGACCAGTCCTTACCTTTGGAAGTGAGACATGGGCATCTACGAAAAGGCAAGTTGATTCCACTCACGAAATTAAAATCGATGTGCGTAGAGACCAGGCTCGATAAGGTCCGTAACCTTGTCCAGTCTTGGCGTACGCAACATCGCGGATAAGTTGCAAGAAAATCGGCTGCGCTGGTGAACATATCAAAAGGAAACCACCTATGCATGTACATAGGCAACGCAGCACTCAATTTTACTATAACTGGCAAACAGAACAGGGCAAGACCAAAGCTAAGATGTGTGAGTGTGTTATAAAACAAGACATGAGAAGTAGCGATCTTCTGGAAGACTAAAATTAGGAGAATTGTAAAAAGGAAGGGGAAGAATAAAATTAGGAGAGCGGACCCCGTCATAAGAAAATTTTTAAGGATTATGTTTAAGACTTTAAAATTATGTGCTTCAGGTATATTATAATTAAATTGCAGTTTCTAGTAAAGCAAATATTGGAATATTAGAGTTACTTCAATTAGGTTAAGTTCCTAGAAAGTTGTTGGGATTAAGAAAAATACTTTCGTATTTTCGCAAATCCTTTGTCGTTTAGTGTGACAATGTCTGATATGACAATATTGTACGGTTCCACAAGGAGGCCAAAAACAAAAATGAAATTGGTATTGGTATTGGCTTTCCAGAATGACAGAGCCCAGTTTTATCGGTAAATTGCATTTATACGATTGTGCGAATTCATTTGGAGTTTCAATTCAGTTCAAATATATTTTAGTACTCATTGTCATGTTTCATAGTACAATTTCAGCATTTACATTAAAACCACCCATTGCCTGATATGACATTAACATACAGGTTCATGAAATGTGTAATTTTATATAGACTGATCGAGTTCTTTTTTATAAACCATATATTATAGTCCATGCATGTTTATTAAATACATTTTATTAAGAGCATCAATGTATTAAGATTTTCAATTATCGTTGGACATAAGTTCTTATTAAATACCTGTCCGTGGAGTTCACGTCCACAAAGCAAGTTTATTATTCAGTAACCGACAAAGGTTACTTTGAATTTTCAGCGACGTTTAACTTTTAAAAGTGAATTGCCTGGCCATTCACTGTCAGATAAATGAAGTTCAGCTTTTTAGATTAAAAGTTATAAATATTAATATCTTGTTTTCCTAACGTGAACTTTGTTTAACTGGTTTGTTACTTGACTTATTTTAAAGAATAATCTTATTATATTTATATCAATATTATAAAGATGAGGAGTTGTTTGTTTAAAGCGATCTAATCTCACGATCTATTAGCCTAAATTGAAGTAATTTCCTTAAATTTCAACTACACAATTTATTGGGGATTACTTTAGCTTTAAGTCTTTCAGTTGCTAGATTTCAGAGTAGATGATTATAATAAAAATTGCTTAAAAGAGGTAAAATTACAACTTTGTTGCTAATTTTTAATTTATGTTAAAAATAATTCCAGTTTCAATGTTTGTATTTACATTACAGAGGACTAACAAATGTTTATGGTTCCCACTCGTCTCATGTGGGACATGTCCCTATTATAACAATTTATCTTTATTTATTCCTGAAACTCGAGCGTGATTTAAAAATTTTAAAATATGTTAAATATTTTATTTTGAAGGTCTCCTCTAACTAACTTCAATAAGACTGACTCTACAAAAATTTCATTTGTTTATCTAATGCTCAATGTAATATAATTTTACAAAAATAATAATACAAGCAATTATATATATTCTTCCTATACATATCAATTAATAGTAACTAAAGTTAATTACGTTTTTCAAATATAAAAAGAAGTCAACAGAGGCTACACGTTAGCATCATCAATAGCCCTTGGCAATCCGACGACTGTACAAAAATACCTGACACTATTATCAAGTCCTTTGTGTCAACAAAAGACTTTTCTGTTTGTAACTAACAAATTAGTTACCACCAAATTTATAAATAAAAGTTACTTAAAATAGGGTTCAAAAATTTACGTAATATTAAGCATGATTAGTTTAATGTTAAACATTAAGGACTAATACTATTCACACGCTTTTTGTTACATTTACAATTAACAAAAAAATATTATAATGCACTATCCAAATCTGGCAAAATAAAAAAGATCTCACTAAGCATAATTATTTTTGTAACAACAAAATAAAATTTAAATAAAATACAAACCATTTTGTACAGCTGTTTTTTGAGAGCTATATCATGCGATTGTTATATGAACATACGAAAAAGGAAAACATATTCAATTTAAGCTGTTTTAAGTCGAATTCGTTATTTGTTCCTATAAATTGCTTCATTGGTATTCCCAGCAATACATTAATACGAGTGTTGCTGTTACGATAAATGTATTTCGACCAACACATGACACTGACAGAATACAGATTTTATAATTTGGATAAAAAATATGGATGATTTGTTTTAAAAATTTTTACTGTGTTCAAATTGTATCTATCAAACAAATATTTTGTTCATTTAAAATATTAGAATAATTAAGAAAGGTTTACATCTAAATTAAATTTAAGAAGGTTTTATAGCTATTGGTCTTAATGGCTGCATCTTGAAATTTGCTTAAACCTTGAACTTTGTCCATATTTTGATCTGTGGAACTCCAAATTTGGTGAACTAGATAAACTGATAGTTGGCTAATAATTTGAGTAATTGAGGTTTCGGGTGAATATAACGATAACCGTAGTAAGTTTACAACTGTTGTCGTTGTGTACACCCGATATATATGTTCCTATGCATGCAATGTAACTTGTACTCATTATATTGTCGACAAAATCAGCTCGAGATAAAAATAAGTTTTAGTATTACAAAATATAAAATGATTTAAAGAGATTTTTAAGACGAAATAAAATAAATAGGTACTCCAATAAAAGGATATCCATGTAAGTCTTAAAAGATTTATTGTGCTCAGTTTAAAAATTTACTCTGTTGGAAATTATATATCCTTTATTCTTAAATGTAAGAAAACGAAGAAAGCATAATGTTTCCAAGATAAAACGCTTTTTTATTTCGTACTTCGAGAGCGTCTTATATACGGTTAAAATTTCAGTCTTAAGGAAAATTAAATTATCTAAAAAATACTTAATCTTTTTCTTCTATTTTATGTTTTTTGGATATTCTATAGGTTTTATAGTCGATAAATTTTTTGTTGCTCGAAATTCAAAGTGATCTGATACTTTATATCTAACACAAAATTATATCTCAACTTTCAACTTAAAATCTTTGCAAAGTTTCTTTTTATGGTTCTGCTTAAAAAAATAATAACAAAACTTATATGGAAACTGTCAGTATTAGGTATATAAATTCAGATGAATTTGCCATCATTTAAGTAAAAAATCATATTGAATAAATAGGTGATGTTAAATATTTGTCTGAATGATTAAACTTTACATAAAACCACTCACGCAGACACACAATTACAGTTCTCTGCATAATGGTTACATGCGTCATTCATGTGAATGCAAAATAAGTTACCTCCTGAGGCTTTCATGATAGGGTTAACGAATAACTGGAATATTCTATTGTGCAATTAAAAACAAATACAACAATTTTACACGTAACCTCTGAAGAGTTTAGTATCTTTTGGATCCATTAAATGACTCATAAATGAATGATAATGTAATTATATTACACATTTCATTTGTAATATTTGTAATTAGTATTATAGTCTACAGTAAACGAATACATACCTGCTAGCTTATAGTGAAGTGTAAGGTACCAGGTGTCAGGTACCAGGTGTCAGGTACCAGGTGTTACAGTTAAGTTAAATATTTTACTCACTTTACTTAAAGTGTGACGTCTGATATTTACTTATGTTGTAGGTAATATTGTAAACAATTTCAAATGTATGCTGCCAGACACCTTCTATCGGCATAAAACTTTTGTGATATTAGCATTGTTCTGCAATATCTTGGACAATAGATAATAATAAATAATTTAATTATTATTAAAAGCTTTCATTGGAAAAATTACAAGATAATTTTAATGAAACATTTGGACCATAATAATGGATATGTATGAGAAACAATATAAAATCGTAAGGGAAATTTGTGCGTCGGCCTCCAGACCAGACATATTTATGTATTCCCGAATTTTAAAGCACGTTGTGTTAATGGAGCTTACGGTTCCTTGGGAAACCAACATTCTCAAAGACCATACCATCAAGGTCAACAATTATTACCAGTTCACCATTCCATTGAATTATGTCCTGTAGACACACTACACTCTGTGTTTACTCTGATTACACCACGCAAATAAAAAAGGTCAGCTTAGAAAATATAATATTTAAAGATTTTTACTATTTTTTAAACTCTGTACCATTTCAAAACGATGTTAAATGTAATTTAAGATTTGATTATATGATTTTAAAATTTTTATTTTTTCACATTTCTATCCAAAGATTATATAAGTACGGAGCAAGACTGTCACATATTAATCGCCTATAAGGAGTACCATATTAAAATTGAAATATATTTTGACTTTTAGTACAATAGAATTTAAAAATATTTTTTTATCGATATGAATGAATATTTGTAGTATCCGCTAAACCTAGAGTTAGGGACAGTTAGTTTGATAAACAAATAAATATGCTTTATATACAATATTACCAAGCAAATACTGTACAAAGAAATATAAAAAAGTTGCATAATAATTCGTTTAATTCGGGGACCAAAACAGTTCGTAATACACTCACACGAAACCGATTTTTTATAAAACAATAACGCTGATTCCAATAAAGGCTTAATAGATTGAATGTCCGTGCATCAGAGAGCAACACAATATTTTATACAATAACATACAATGAACAACACGGTTTGAGATTATTTTTGTGATGATAAATAAATTTTAAATATCAATAATATTAAAATTTTTACAGTTTTTAATTATCTGTTATACAGCACCAGATTATACAAATCACAATATATTTTGTATCACACTTAAGTCAAGTAAACGTTTACAGTGCTCATGCTAAAATTATTTCATGGGTGTAATTTAATAATCATATTCCTGTTTCTAAGTTCCTGTTGTACCGGTTATTAAGTTATTATTACACGTCCAAAGAGAATATTCATATACAATAAAGATTTTATTGTAATGGCTGGTAGAGAAATTATCGAACATTGATGAGAGAGATTCCATATTTAAATTTTTTCTTTACATAATCTATGTTATTGCATTTAAAATGAAAGTAACCGACGCGGCTTCACTGGTGACATTTCACTTAATATTATTACGTGCTCTGAACAAGGTAACGTATTAAAAATATTCACAATAATATGCTTGATTAAAATATATTAAATTTAAGAAGGAAGACAATACTATAATGAATGCGATGAAATCTCTACTTTTCTCTCGCCGTCTTCATTCAACTCGCTCAATTGATTTTTCTCACACGAAATGAGATCTGTTACTCATCCATTAATGATCATTATTTATTCTTTGCGATTTTCGAGGGTGTTTCAGCAAGATTGGGTTAATTTAATAATAGAGATCGCTAAAAACTTATTACAAAGAAGAACATCACAATGAATATACCTAATAGAAATATTAACCTTTTCCTTGCAATAATAATTAAGTTCAAAATATCAATGGAAAGGTTTCACGTTATATTGTTTAAAAATTAATTAGATAAAATAATCAACGTATAAAAAAATTAATCGTTTTGTGAAACTTTCAAAAGAATAATCTAAAAGAACGATAAGTATCGTGCAGGTGAAGATTGATCATGTGAATTTGTTATTAAGCAAGTAACTATTTTGTCGATTTCAATTACTAATAAAATCTTAGAGAGTATATCACACACTCTCTAATAGTTAAGAATATATAATTTTTGTCGATAAACTTTTTGCTATAACAATATTAAATTGTAATCATATTTTTAGAAATTAAAATTAGGTGTAGTGTAGCTTTTAAATACGATATCTCCTAGATGGTAGATACACAACAGTCGATAGAAAAATAATTCATGACCATATTTCAAATAAATAATATATACGGTATATTAATTTGTTATAATTAATTTAAAGAACTAACTATAATATGAAGAACATTAATTTGAGGCCTTATATATATACTTATAAACTACTTTCATCAAAACATGTCTCGTTACTATAGCTAATATTCTATATGCAAAGGGCCACTTTTATAACAATGTTTGTTATTCAACACTAAGCACATATTTTTAATATAGCACTTTTGACTGAAGGATATCTCAAATTGTGATTAAATTACTTGGAATGATTGTCTGACATTATTTTGCCCATCGCACTAGTTAAAGAGTGTTTAGTAAATATATATTTTTAATTGCAATATTATTTAAACCAAGGTATAAATGACTCAAAGGTGAAGTACTGATATTTATTTATAGTCTCATGTATAACAATGTAATTATAAAAGATTTTTTGAAGCCAACCTAAAACAAATCTTATTTGTTTCATCTCACTTCCATTAAATTATCCATTTAAAATCCTCATATACTCATATTATGAGTATAATATCTAACACATTATGATTAGCGACAATTTCTTCAAAGTTTGGTGGAAATGACTTTGGGACTTATCAAATTATACGGTAAGCTTTAAAAACTTTTTTACCACCCAAAATTTTTAAGAGCTTGTAAAGATATTATTTTATTGGACTTATACCTAATGCTCAACTAAAACTCAAACCTATATGTACTAACTCATCCATATTTTCATGTAAAAAATAAATTGATTAAAGAATTTTTTAATAAAGATACATTTCATTAAGTAAAATAAAGTGAGATAAATCTTTAATCTGTGATCTGTCTTTGGTAATTCAAATATAAAATACAAAAGAAGGTGATCGGAGTATAAATGTTGTTTCAATCAAAATAACGTAATAAATAATAGTTCTATAAGTTAAAATTTCTTACAAATTGCTTTAGACATTTTGAAAACAATTTAATCAATAGATAGTTAATGATGTAATGGCCAAATGTGTTGGAAGAGATGAGTGTAATAGTGTATAGATTTTCAAGGTTCATTATTATTGTTATGATTTATATCCTCGGAAGGAACGCGGATATTAATTAATGTACACGTATTAAATATATATTAAGTTATAAATATTTGCTAACTTCGTACATTTGTGAACACGAAATGAAGAACATCTGCTCACCAATGTATTCAAATATGTATTTGATATTTCCCGGAGAAGTGAATTTCAAATATTGCAGCTGTAAAAACATTTTACAGTTCACTTTTAATATTTACTATAAGCTCTGAGGATTTCGATTTTATGTCAGATGTTATTTAAAAAATTTTGTAATAAAAAATAATATGGAGCTATATTAATATACTTCACAGTGAATATAGAAAACTTACTTGAAACAACACGGATATTTATTGCTTGTAGAGATGAAATAAACTATGAAATATTTGATTTTTATACGTTCATTCGTTCGCTGCCAAATTTTGATATATCGATGCCAATACAAAGTTTTCAGACGTTTCTATGATATGTTTAAAATTACATGAAAAACCTCATAAGGGTCATCTACAATAGTTTATAAAAAAAAAACAATTTTAAATAAACCTTTTTTTAAGAAAATAATGAATGATTATTATAAAACATTGTTAGAATTACATCTTAGACATAAAATTTAAGTAAGAAAGTATTTTTTTTAAATAGAGAAACCGGGCAGAAAATGGATAATTAAATGCGACTGTTTTAAATAATTACCAGTCATTGTGGCCAATTTAACTGCTTTCATTGTTCTGTCATAAATAGCAATATTTACGATTTGATTCCCTTAGCCTCTCGGTTTGCTTTGCCAAAACGAACTTTTCTACACTCTATATAATGCGAACTTTTCTACCATTTTATATAATGAAATACAATGCAATTCAAAATGAATTCGGTAAAGTACAAAAAAAATATCGCCCCGAAGTAATGACTTACGTTTCTTAAAATTTTATGTTAATAGTAATTACTTAGTACGTGGGTTCAACAAGATTTCCTTTTTTTATGTATGTTTGAAACCAGAATATTTTTATTTCTCAACATAATTCCTACATAACTCAATACTATGTTGTCATCTATTTAAATATATATATATGTTTATAGATCTCTCAAATATTGGTTAAATACAACTTCAACTTCTCTATTAGATTAAATTACTATTTTTAAAGATTTTTCTTAAGATACGTAATAAATAAAAGTTGAAAGATTAATAATTACTATAAATATAAAACCGGTAGATTAAAAATGTGACTCTTTTTAATTGAACCTATTTTTAGTTAAAAATATCATTATAAATTAAAAAAATAATATACCTTATACGGAGTACATTTAAAGCTGATTAAAGTTCAAATTAATACTTTTAAAGCGATATGTATCAGACTTTTTTAAATTTAAATAATGTTAGTTAAAACAGACCGTTTAACTTCATTTTGTTTATACCCAAATAGATTCTAATAAAATTACATTATATACCCAGAAGGTTAGCATGAAACATGAGCTATTTATATGAACAGAAAATTAAAACTCAAAAATCATAATTGACGAAGCGCAAAAAAAAAAACAATATGACGACGTCAATCAATTAACATCTAGGCCAAATAATTTTTTCTAACACAATCCCCTGTTTGGTGAGGCTAGATTTGGCTGGTATATTAAACGTTAAAACTATTCAAGCCTTGTGATACACATAATAGTGATGGTCACCGATAACAAATAATTAAATTGAGTCATTCACTCATTGAAAAAAGTATGTCAATGTTCCCGGGCAGTGATTAATCTTCTTTATTATATGTCATAAAATAATTTAAAATTTCATGAAAGCATTTCGGAGATATTTGCAGTTTATAATTTTCATCGCATTAATGAAATGTCAGTGACACAATATGTAGGTCACTAACACCAATCATGATGATTATTAAGTTATAAAGAAATAACTAATGTAAGATTTAGAAAAGTTTTTAAATTAAATCTCAACTAATCGGATGAATACTTATTGCATATTGAAAATATAGTTTTGGATTTTTAAAACTTTTATATCAAATTATCTCATTTCGAAACAAAAGCTTGCAAGACTTAATTGCAATAAAACCACAAAATAACAAATACTTACTTAATGCACTTAACACACTGAGACTGTGTAATAATTTGCCATTGTTAACGTTTTTGTTTATCGAAAGAATAATTTTGCATATTGTGTAGAGAGAAAACGAAGTAGTTTTTCTAATTTACTTATATCATTATATTTTTAAGACTTCAGTTATAGTGTTAATAGCACGAAGAATGACAAACAAAAAATAAATACTAATCTAGGCAACTTACACAGTACATTACATTAGTACATACTTACATTGATAGGCTATAAACGACTCTTTAAAAAAAAGTCAACATTTATTGGTCGAGCCACAATATTATAAGACAGAGCATCACATAAGAGATAAGTTGGTTATGGAAAACGAAATAAGTTATAAGATATTGAAGGTATTTTATTTATTGACGATGTGTAAACATGTATTCAGTTCGAAAACTTAAGAGGGAAGTGTCAAACATATTGGCATTTATCTATTAGCAATTCACTTCCGGCAGTGCAATGTTGTCATTGCTAAATAACATCTACTTATTCTTACTAAATATTACAATTCATATATTATTTTTAAGTTTACGCTAAGTGAATGTAAATGTATCAATAAATGATCATTAATGTCATGACAAACTAAAAAAATATGAAAAAAAAAAACAAAAATAATACAAATTTAAATAGTAAAAATAGTACAAACATGTACCCTTTCTGGTTTTATATAACAGTATAATATAAAAAAATATTCGTATGTCTTGTACATATCTTTATAGCATAAACTTATTTATTGATATTAAGATAATTGAAATTCATAAGTTAGACCTTTGACTAAGCCCTAAGGTATAATTTCAATTATCATTAACAGATGCTATTTTGGCAACGGCCTAAGAGATACCATAGTGCTCAGTAGTACGGCCAGCATTCCTCACCACTGGAGAATGTCGTCGTTAAGGTGCCAGTTATGCTAAATAGGGTAGTCGTTTGACTAATTTCATGAGCAAAATTTAATTTTGAAACTAAAAATTATTACAAAGTTATAAATTATTTTTCGGAATTTTATGAAAACTGACACGTAACGTGAAATCTAAAAAAGAACTAGGAGTATATGCATTTATTATGAGTATAAAATATCACTACATTATAGTTTTTGAATGAAAAAAATCAATATATTTTTTCGTTAATTAGGAAAAAATATTTCACTACATAAATTAGTCAAAATTTTAGCAATCCAAAAAAAAATGAAAAAAAATCAGTTCAAACAAGATACCAATATGAGATTAAATATTAACCGCATGGGAGAAACAAATTGAATTTATGAATAAAACTATGTAATAACAATCATATGAGTTAAAGCTTATTTTGGAGAAATGATATGTGAGAAATGGATATCGTGTAGTAGTAAATTATTACTCAGCATCAATGAAAAACATGTTAATGAGTTTGTAGTTTCATGAAATTCTACATTTCTTATGATTAATTCTATTGATTCTAATCCATTTGAAATTAATACTTCAGATTAATATTTTATTCTTGTTCTCTATATTAACTGGACAGCACTTGACTATTATTCAAACTGATCTGCCGTTGAGAGACGAAACTTTTCAGCATTGCATGAATTCAATGCGCGGGTGCCGGGTCCATCGCAAGGGACTGAATTACAAAATAGTATACCTACTATCCAAGTAATAGACTATACACTATTGTATCGATGATATCCAAATTGTTAGTGAACAGAAAACCAGTGCAGATAGCTGAATGCGAGGATGGCCTATTACGAAAGTATGGATACTCACAGATACCTTTGCTAAAAGGGGATGGAGACATTAAATTGCGTAATTCCTGAACACAATCTCCAAAGTGTATCGTATAAAATATTGAGAGACTGACTTTACGCTTGTGTGCAAGGTTGATTATATTGATTTTAACCAGATCGTGGTCATAAATAAGCCACACTGTATGTCTCTCTACGACATCTTAATCGCCTCAGTGACACTTCCCGTAACTTGTCTATATCGCCTAAATTTAACAATAGTGTTCCATAAGTCACTAGATCTCTGCTTTGTAGAGACAAAAGCCGATACTGGGTTTTCTTGCAGCTTTTTCAGCCTTAGACTTCATGAACCAGCGAATGTTAGGTTTAAGGACATCTCAATATCTTTAATTACTTATTTTGTTATATCCATTACTACATATTTGATTTTAAATTAAATTTTCAGTTCAACGCAGCTGTTATGTTAACATAATTATAAAAATCGACGCAGTAAATATTCTTTACATTCATAATATTTGATTTATTAATTTAAAAAATCAGTGAATAAAACCTCCTTACATGTTATAAAACCGATTTTCTATAGAATTGTTCAATCAGCACACTCATGTCAGAGAAGCTCTATGTTGACAGAGAGAGAAAAAATGATTAATTGCTGAATTTCCTCCACTAATTCTTAACTCTGTCTAATTCATTAAGAGTTAATGTCTTACTTTAAGTTACGACCTTACATGTACAATATATATATATATATATATTGTACATGCATGCATGCATGCATGCATACTGCTTAAAAACTACTCTTCTTACAGATGGAAGGTAATTTTAGCAATTCATAGAACAATCATAAAAAAAATATTTGAAAATAACGAAGTATCTGTTTTAAAGAACAATGCTTTTTATGCTTTGGTTTAATACTTAGCAAATTAACAGCCTATAAAAATACAGCGTAATTATAAAAAACATCAGAAAGTTGTTTCAATATTATTATTATTATTATAATCATATTATTTTTTGTATAAAAAAGACTATTACTATTTGTATTATTATAAAAAAGACGGATACAACTAAAAATAACAATATATATATATATATATATATATATATATATATATATATATATATATATTTATATATTTCCCTGATCATGTCACTTTCACAAGCCGTTTTCATAAAAAGGGTCCTATTAATTCATACACCGAAAATATGTTAGAATGAATTTTTATAAACGATATCTCTTTATTAAAGATTCTCAACGGACATTTATTTAATATGTAATATCTATTTATATATAATAAAATATGAGGTACAGGAATTTGTGATTTTGACCTAATGATAATCGACTAAAGCAAATTTATACGATCAAAAAGTCATCCGTCAATAAAATACATATACACTGCAAAAGTATACAGGCCTACTTCAATATCGTAAATGACTTATTAGCAATCATATTTATTTAAAGTCTACACGTTCCAAATGAGCAATATCGTTATTTATACCTTTTGGTAACTGGCAGTACTAGCGTCGGTAGTAACTGCTAGATATGGTCCAATAAAACCTACATAGTCCTTGTTAAATAATTCTTAAATAAAAGCTGATAATATATGTTAAAGGTTGTCGGAGTAGGAATGTAAATGTTCACTAACAAATTCAATCATGAGAAACAATAACAGAGCTTACGAATGTGAGCTTACGAATATCGTAATACAGATTTCATTACAGATATTCGGTTACATGTTAAGTAAAATAATAAAAAGCTACTGTTGCAATTTCTTGTATTATGGCAGAAATATAAATAAAAGTAGAGTTAAATAAACATAGGTGTTTATATTTAATGAGGATATTTCTAAAAGTCTTTTTCACTTAATGTTCAAATGTATCACAATTGACTGTAGTTTATATATAATAACAATATTGCTCGTATAAATGAAACGTAAAATTTTAAAGGAAGGTATAAAGAGGTAGTCGATAAAGATAAGAAATGAGTTTCTGAACGAATTTGAAGTAGTGAAGTTATAGGTACGATATTAAGCATGTCTAGAATGTATAGCCGAAGGTAGTAAAAATATTTGAGTTATTATAAAATAGAGTTCTTTTAGTTATTTTAAATAGAGTTTTGCTATGTTTTAATACTTTATTGATATTTGAAAATTTATAAATTTGTATTCCCTATGAGCTAGTTTCATAAAAAATATATTTTTGTGAAGGGTTGGCTAAGAATTAAAAATATATATTTATAGGTCGATTATGGATCTTAATTTAGTAGTTTTGTTTAAATTTAGCAAAATACTACATTTTTAGACGTCTTACGAAACTTACGTTGACATGTGATTATATCATTATTCAGTAGTTAGATAAGCATGAAAGTATTACTTAATATGTATATAGTTCATACTATATTATGTAGACAAAACTTTACTGCAAAACCATTAGATTTTAACTAAAATAACTGAAATCTTAAATTCCTTAAAATAGGTGTTATTTGAGTGCCACTTGGTGCAAAAAATATATTTTCTACTGAAAAGGTTACGAAAAGCTTATCCGAAATTATTTTTTTTTAATTATTTCGTTTTCCCCCTTTTAAGTTCTGTTTTTCAAACCAGCGATCAATAAAACGTTTGTTCGGATTTTCAATTTCAGAAAGGAAGTAAACAATAACCAATAAAAACAGATTCACATGTGAAACTGTAAGAAGAATAGAAAACATGCCAAGTTGTTATTTTGTTTAAATAAACATTTATTATATGTATAGAAAAAAAAAGAAACAGAGATATATACATTTAAGAATTCTCTTATTATGAAACGTCAAATTAAAAACCCTTACTTCCGTATATTTAGAAAATGGTTTAAAATGCCCACATTGTGTTTGTATTTCGTTATATTTGAAAGTTAAGCTTTCAAATTCTTTAACAAGGACATTTCAAAGAAGGACTTTATATTCTGTTAAGATAGTATCACCAATTTTATTTATACTGTTATTTTTTAGAACAGCTCTAAATAAAAGTAGTTTAGACAATATTTATGTATATTCTCACTTATAGATTCTGATTAAAGCAAATTCTTTTACACTGAGAAAAAAAGTTCCTTTAACCTTATAATTTTTACGTCTTCACACAATATATCCTTAGCTTTTTTCATTTTTATTTTTTATATCATAAATGAATCAAAATCATTTTTATACAAGTTTAAATTGTTAATTTTAAATTTTAGATCTCGATTTATATACTATAGTAATTTATACATATACTGATATAACTAAATATATATATTTCAAAAATGTAAGTGATTTAAAACGTCATTTCATATTACTTTTATGCTGCCAATACTTTTTGTGGATATCTATGTGACACCAGCGCTCATTTATTATTCATAGAATTTGGGCAGCTGGTTGCATATAATATCGTTTTATGTTCAAAAATCGTAATTGATTCGTTATCAAAACGAAAACTTAAAATATTTTTAACAACGTCATATTCTAATTTCATTATCAGAGAACGGCACCATCTCATTGAGATAATTTAATTATAAAATTTAACTTAAAAGCGAAAAAAGAGTGGTCTTGGTAGAAACGATGTAGTAAATCTGCAGAGCTGTCGAGTGGACAATTTTTTTTTTGTTATTTTCGCGACAGAATAACTACTAGTAACTTTAAAAAAATATTTAGCAGATATATACTGCTCGATGATAATTAGTTTCACTTTTTTCTTCAATTAAATAAAAAAAAAAAAATCCACGAATAAAATCACTTAAATTTATACTATGATAACAATAAGGATTGTCTTTATCTTAAAAAAAACACAATCGATAAATAATATCTCTAAAAATACTTTTTTTTTAACTTAGATTGGTTGCCTTGATAGAGTCAATGTTGTTTTCAAAAATTGCTTTATTCGTTAGTCTGATCTAAAAGAACTATAAAGACACGTGAAATTTTTAGTTTAGTTCAGTTTCCTGACTTCAATATCTGCGGAATTAGATTATACTGATGACAATGAACTATCGTTTTTATTATCACTGAGCTTGTAAAATAAATGTCTGTAGTATTACATACAGGAGATTAATTTGTAATTGATCAACTGTAAACAATACTACAGACTACTATTAGCACTTCGACAGATATTGTAATTCAAAAGCTGTTATGCACAGAAAATAATTTATTTGGAGTGATTTAAACAGCAATTTGCTGGCAATAGTTAAGTACTTAGTAACTATGGTAGTATCATTAAATTTATGAAGAAAAATTATTATGATATTTAAAATAGTGCTAACACTGCTTACTTTAAATTATTTAAAGATATTGTGTCTTTTCTTTAATTATGAAAAAAACATATTGCACATATATATCACATTTCTCTATATATAAGACATTTTTACAACTGAATTATTAAAATTTATTACACGTCAGCAACAATATAAGTTGGCAGCAGGAGCAGAAGTTAATATAATTTATAAAAATATTTTACTCAGCTAAATTAAAAACTTTATACTCTAAGGGAAAAGCCTCGAGTTAAAATAGAAAGGTCAGAATTTTTTTGTTATTAAATACACTACTCTCAATTTAATAATGGAATATTGATGTCATGAGAAGCTTTGTTTGTTAGCTATAATATTTATTTTAAAGTCATTAATGCAGATCTAATTTTCTATTTTTTTGAATAAGACTAATAATAATAAACTTAGTTTTTCTGTTCTTTTGACACTATATATTAGAACCTCCTGTATTTGACTGTAGTTTCCATTTCCATTTTCAGTAAATATTTAAGTAATAGGCTGAGATATCCCATAGACTATTTATTACGTAAAGCCCGTCCCATAGAACGACCCGCATTATTTACGGTTCGAGAATGTCACCCGCAAGCTTCCGTAAGAATTATATCTAGTAATATATTATTATCAACTTGATATTTTTGAAGTGAAAAAGTAATCACTAATAATTGGATTCATTTTCCTTGATTTATGTGGTTCAATATGAAACCTTTAATTTTGTAAAATAAAGACGAGATGAAACCTCTTACCATTGAATGGATTCCCCGTGCGGGTGCCGGGTCCATCGCGTTGCAGGGAGAGGAGCTTCAGCAGGGCTTGGGACTAGCAACCCAGGTGTGGGTTTAAGGGGCCTCTGTCTAACACGCATTAAACGCTCACCTTCACCGTCCAAGGTCCCCCCTTTGCCTAACCAAATTTAAAACGAACCTAAAAGGGCTGCTTGCGACGCACGTTCCAAGAATGAACTAATGTTAAAATATGCTCTAGGATTTTAAATTGCTTCTCATACGTATCCATCAATCAATATCGTCCAATCCGAAGCGCTCTAATGATAGAGTAAGGATTGACGTTTGATTTTGTAGCCCTAGTGCCTTCTCTCATAAAACCTATTGATCGGTGGTTTAAGAAATTAAGTTAAATTTATGACTTATTCAACGATATTTGAGAAAAATTGTTAGCTATTAAAATAAAGGATAAAACCTGTAATATATATAATTATGAACGATAAAACGGAACAAAAGTTTCCCTTAATATTATGTACATCATGGACAATAGTTACGTAAAAATTTTGAAAAAAAAAAAAGTGATATTTAGAATATAATTACTTATCCAATTGCAACCCTTCTCTTATATAAATTAGTTAACTGAATATGTAGTGTCTAATCTTTTTCAGAAACAACAAGGATAGGGGTTAATTAAAGCCGACCGAGCGTGCAAAACAAATATATTGTCTAAAGTGCCTACAATAATCCTTAAAAAACAAGCAGTTATAGACTACCATGGTGGTTACGGTTCAAAAAAATTTGAAGCAAAATACCAAAGAGATATCCTGTTATATAATGATGGAAATAATAAAAATTAGGCTTATTGTAGTTATAATGTAAAGTAATCGTATCGTATTTGACTAGAAAAATACATTAGAAATAAACCAATATAGAATAAAACAATCGCATAGGAGACTCAAATTCGATTAACTCATAAATTTTGATAAATATAATAAATATGGTACTAGTTTCAGTAAGTGGAACGAGATTATCGTTGGAATAAAATAGCATTTTATTCAAATATGTATTTTTTTAATATGTCACTCCCAGTTGTTTGTGTGTTACAGATTTAAGTTATGAAAATGATTTCATTGTTTAAGCTGCTAAACTTTTTTAAGACACTGAATATTTAACTAAATATATAAACGTACAGATCTAGATAGGTTTGAACAAGATTTATTTTGCAAATTCAAAATAGGTTTTTCGGTATGAAGATGTTCAGTTCCAATGGATGGTATGGGATAGGAAAATTATTCATCTCGACCAGATTTGAACCACTTACATTTGGAATATGTTATTGTAATCATTATGTATTTAATTATGGTATCAATTCCCTTTAGTAGTTTTATGCCTCATACATAATTTTTGCAATGACAATTTCAGTTATTTTATTGTTTTAAGAATAAAACTATAATTACGAAAATTTTATTTATGTATTTGAGGTTCAATTTTCAAATAATATTTTTCTATTAACTGTTTAGATTCCATTTGTTGTTTTATAATTTTATATAAAATATGTAGAATTCTTAATACAGCATCTCGATTCAGGTCTCGATAGCTTAGTTAGCAAAGTCACTGGAACACGATATTACGGAAGTTGCAGGTTGTAATCTTGCTTATTTGCACTTGTAATAAATATTTCATTATACATTTTTCTATTAAATGTTTTATTAATTATCAGCTCAACGTTGATTAAATATTGAAACATAATTATAAGAAAAATAATATGGCATATTTTATTATATTTAAAAAAAATCTCTATCTTTCAAAAAGACGCTGGGAAATTAAATATTAAATACTGTATTTTAAATTACGGGTGTCACAGAATCACTAAAATACAGATGAATCAATTTATTATTTTAGGATTAAAAAGAGGTTAAGAAAAAAGGTTACGATTTATTTAATATAATACAAGGGAATCTTTGAAAATTATGAAAATTAATACCAATACATCCTGAAACAATTAAAATGAAGGGCGAGGAAAATATTATTTCAACTTGAAATTATCACAAAAGTATGTAGTTAAATAAGTTCTAATGGAAATCCACTGGTATCCATCCATCTATTGGAAATCTAAAGGTTATTAATAAGAATTAAATTAAGTAATTTAATTAAGTAGTATTAATAAGAATTAAATTAAGTAATTTAATTAAGTAGTATTAATAAGAATTAAATTAAGTAGTAGAGCACCCAAGATCATCTTTAAATATCAAAAAGTTTCGGAATACCATGTTACTTCTCAGTCCAGTGCAATTGTAGCAAAACGATATCAGACACAATTTACTCTTACAAAATTCTCGCAGGAATAATGTAAAGCAAATTCGTTATAGTTTCATTTCAGAATATAACATAAATTCGGCTTAGACAGAAAGCAATAAGGATGAAAAATATTAACCACACGGGAGACACAAATTCAGTTTACGAATAAGAGTTTGGTATAGTACACGTTAAAAATATTATAAAAGAAGTCACGCCTTGAAATCAATTTTGTTTATTATTGAGATTAAAACATTGCTTCTTGACAGATTTTAATATACGAGTACATTGATTTTACTCCTGATATGTGAGAAAAATTAATGTTCTTGCAAGTATTAAAGTATACTATGAAAATACTGATTTATGTGTATCAATACATTAATGTAATATATTATGCGTTGAAATAAATTAGTAACTGTGTGGGCTAAAAATAAAGATAATGTTGGTGAAAAGTACAAAAGGATGCAAATTTTGTGAACCCTTACAGAATTCTTATTGTACATATTTATACTCTAGTGTTATGTAATTTTAAAATATAAAGGGTTTTCCATTAAGGGCGCTTGATCTTTGAAATGCAAAAAAAATACATGTAGGAAAGATATTTGCGAAATTTTTTTTTTATTTGGAAGGTCTATCGACCCCATTATGTATGGAATATGACATCATTCAAATGACCGCCACGGCTTCGGTTGGTGGCGCGCACACGAAAGGTCCAATTTTCGATGACTCTGGCGCACAAATCGGGCTGTATTTGATCGATGGCGTGGCGTATGTTGACTTTGAGGGCATCGGTGGTTTGCGGCTTGTTGGCATAGACCTGCGACTTAAGAAAACCCCACAAGAAAAAGTCCAGCGGGGTCAAATCGCACGATCTCGGTGGCCAGTTCACGTCGCCTCCGCGCGAGATGACCATGTCCAGAAATTGCTCGTGCAGAACTTCCATCGTAGCGTGTGCTGTGTGGCACGTAGCGCCGTCCTGTTGAAACCACATGTTGTCCAGATCCATATTCTCGATTTCAGGCCAAAAGAAGTTGGTTATCATCGACCGGTATCGCTCACCATTGACGGTGACGGCCACACCATTATCGTTTTCGAAAAAATACGGACCAATCACGCCTCCGGCCCAAAATCCGCACCAAACAGTCACTTTCTGCGGGTGCATTGCCACTTGGTGAACCTCGTGTGGATTGGTCTCGTCCCAAATACGGCAATTTTGCTTGTTGACATAGCCATTCATCCAAAATGCGCCTCGTCGCTGAAGATGATTTTTTTGCCAAAATCGGCGTCAACTTCCAACTGCTCTAATGCCCAGTCAGCGAACACACGGCGCTGTCTATGGTCATTAACCTTGAGCTCTTGGGTCAGCTGGATCTTGTACGGGTGCAGGCTCAAGTCACAACGCAAAATTCGCCAAGTTGTCGTCTGCGAAAGGCCGAGTTCCTGTGCGCGACGCGGAATTGACTGCCGCGGGTTTTCGAGGACACTGTCGCGCACAGCGGCGATATTCTCGGCAGATCTCACGTTACGTTGACGCACGGGAACCGGCTGATTGTTAACTGACCCGGTTGACTCGAATTTGTCCACCAATCGACGGATAGTCGACTCGGCAAGACGATCATCGCGACCGTAAAACGGGCGAAGTGCGCGGAACGTTGCTCGAACTGAAGACCCATTTTCATAAAACAATTTTATGATTTGCACGTGTGCTCGACACTGTAACCTGCCATGGTGGTTTGGGAGGACGGAATGAATATAACACACTGCATTTGACAGCTGTCACTCAAACAACATGGCCGCAATCAGCTGTCAAAGTTCAAGCGTCCCTATTGGAAAACCCCATAGATAAATACTATTACTTGTTTAACTTTTGAAACTCAAGTCTGTTACTCATATTAATGTTAGGTTTAAAGTTAAAATCATTATGATAAATGCGAACAATTTTGATTTGGGTTTTAATTTTAATTCATATATTAATTATTATATTTTTATATTTGATAATATTTTAGTAACAAAATTTAAGATAAAATTACTCTCTCTCTACATATAGCAGAATATTTTAATGATGTATTTTCTGATAACCTTTAAAGAATACAGATCCATTTACTATATTTATTAATAATATTATTGGTTCAACACACCTATTCACGACGACCCTTCAAACAGAAGATCTATCCCGCTTTAAGATATTAAGTTAAATTCTTTTAAAACCCCCGAATTCTTTTCTATTTTAAATAGATGACATTTTTAAAAACTTCATAATCCCGACGTTTCTGTCACTTTGCAGCAACCGTGTTAGCGGGCAGACCAGACGTTGCAAAGTAACTAAAACGTTGGAATTATGTAGTTTAAAAAAAAAAATACGCTTAGTAATCCGAAAAATATTAGTTTCATTTTAATTAATACTCGCGAAAGCCTTAGATCTTATTAGATTACATTTAATTTTAGAACAGTCTTCATCTTGTAGACTGATCTTAAATATTGACAGACTGGGCATAATCAATACAGATATAACTTTATCTTATAACAAAAGATACCCAAGGCCGTTTGAGAGCTGCTGTTATCATTTTATCGGATAAATCTAGACAAAGTTAGTCTATCAATAAAAAAGCAGACAAATAGTATAGCAAACCTTTATCAAATAAAAAAGGGAGTGCTTTATAAGATTGTAGAATAAAATATATCTTTTAGCGACACGTAATTTTTCTAAAACAACTATTACTATATTTATTGTAGAGAATTATTGTCAAATTGTCATCATTAAGTGATTTTATGCAAACCTGTAAATTTATTCTTTAAACGAACACAGATAAGTGCAAAATTGTTGCCGAAGTAACAGCAATACTTCAAAAAATATATATGGTAAATATACGTAAGAATTTGACTGTTTTATATAAATGTTACGTTTTGATTATATTATTTTACAATCAAATTACTTACACAGTATTGATACAATGGGCATTAAATAAAACTTCAGTATGTTATTAAACGTTTGCGGAACCGTGTGAGGGTTCCCTAACAAATTCAATCATGTGAAACAAAAACACAGAATAATAGAATGTGACGTTATGAACATCGTAAGAGAGGTTTTGTTGGAGATATAAAGTTACATGTTAAGTAAAATAATAAAGAGCTGCCGTTATTGTATTATGGCAGAGAGTAAGGCTGAGAACAATACGAGTTATTTTTCATAAGGGCCTTTGTTTTGAGGACATTAAGAAAATAAGTGTTAAATGTATCAGGCATTCGAGTTCATTTTTTAAATTTAAAATATAAAATGTACGTATAAAATACATTTTAAATAAAAATAGCAAATGTGTCTCGAAACGAATCTGAAACATGTATACCGATTTCCTTTAATATTCATTGTCATTGTTTGAATGAACAACATTTAACAGCTTTACTGGTACGAACAAAGAATATGACATTATACTATACTTTTATTAATACACTGACGTATTCAGAGAATCATGAAAAATATAGCTAAAATATCACGACACTAAACCAATTTTACTTTGAGAATAAGTTTTTATAGCTGAATACTCATTTAGTTTTTTTTTTAATATATTATAAAGAAATCAGTAAATGTTATATAATAAGCACAACTTCAAACAGTGTTCGCTTTACGAGACTCTCATATAACTATTTAAATTATTAATTTTATTATTTAAAGTACACTTCAAGAGTAACTCAAAGTTCAAAATAAACATACATTAATTCGATTGTTGATCTAAACCCGCAGTTATTTTGTTTGTTTTGTTGATGACTTGTTTAGCAGCTTGTAGTCGATCTCATTAGCTTATAGCTATTTTATGTGTCTGTGAAAATTATAAATTTTTTTGTAGCATGTTTTACGTCGTCTTATTAAAAATAATGAACATGTTGTCGAGATAATGCTTACCAGTTTTATCTCCATAAATAAACTAAGTTTTTTTATAGAAAACATTTTATTAAAGTTACATAATGAAAATATTATTTAAACTTAATTTGTAATTATCACATTGTTATATAATATTACACGTTATTGGGCGCTATCATCTGGTCGATGTGAAGCAATAAAATACAAAATAGAATCAAACTTTTAAGTTTAGAAAAATGCTAATAGCAAAAATAATGAAAAGTTGTACAAATGTTAAAGAAATCAGATTCAGTAATAAAATCATTCTCGTGAAATTGTTTAATTCACTGGGATTACGTACACTTACAAAGAAATAACTAAAATGAGTCACGTTTCACATGGCCTGCGTTCCATTTCAAGAGCTCACTTAAAGTTTCTTTGCACATCTCTCGTATCTAATGGTAGGATAAGTCAGAGGATATTACTTCATCAATGGATAAAAGATAATACATTTTATATTGTGTACATAAAACTTAACTGTAAAACTGAACAACTTGAAACTTAATCTGTCAAAACAATTATTTGACTGAATTGTACTTGAGTGATTTCTGAGTACATGAATTATGCAAAAAGTCATTACTAGTTTCAACATTAAAAAAAAAACAAATAAAATTAACTAAAATAAAAAAGAAACACCCCAGAGATGTTTGAACAACGATACACACTTAAATGTCTTTGGAATCACAAAATCTTATTTTATTTGGATCGTTGGTATTCATTGAACAGATTTATATGACCATAATCGTTGTAGTTTAAAACAAATGACATTATGATAAAATTCTAATCTATTTTCAGTAAAATAATTTTATATCAAATTTATATTTTCTGTAAAAGCTATAGAAATAAAGGAATATATTGTTGGAAACTTTCACCGCAATGAAACTGATGTTGAAATGTTCAAAGTGAGAACCGTCATGGAAAATGTCAGCGTTCAAAAGTTACCTCACTACAGATGTTCTTTGAAATGTGAGAGGAAAAAAAATAAACACTATTTCAGGTTCCTCTCGTTTGATGCGTTGAATAAAACCTGCTAGCTTTGACAATGATTCCAAATTCCCCATTTTTAGTTTGTGATTTTTGTTCTTTAAATCAAAGGATAGAATTCTTAACGGCTAATTCATTTTATAAAACTTTCATGATTCTTTTTCTGAAAGTCAAGCAAATATGTAGGTCTATTGTTTAAACTAAATTAATTTTTTTGTAGAACCTCAAATCTGTTCTTTTGTATTTTTTTAAGGTTATATTTCAATTTCTTATTATTTTAAGGCTACCCTTGTTTCATTATCATTTACTGACAGTTCTAATATATTATATATGTCTATTTTTTTAAATTTATTTGCTCAAAAGTATTTGGGAGAGAATTTAATAAAATATTTTATAAGTAGGGGATCTTCTATTACTCAGTTCTTTATTACTCCTTAGAATGTCAAAGGAAGTGTTCCTAATTCAATTGGTTCGCCAAAAAATATGGAAAAATTTCGTCTCCGAAGAATTCACTGAATAACTTATAAATTATTAATATAAGGTTTATTTAAATCATTTTTATATCCTCTCTGTTACAGTGTCAATATATTAATTAAAGAAATACATTTTTTTTATACAGTAAATGAACAACGTTTTTCTCAATATTCTGTTTGATAGCATATGGGTATAGATTCACGTAAATTTTGAATACAAATTTATAGCGGCATGATATTTCAAATAAATGAAACTAGTATTATTTGGATATACTACGCGGATTTTATTATTTAAAAACTACATAATCCCGACGTTTCGGTTACTTTGCAGCAACGGTGATCACGGGCAGACGAGGTGTGAATGTCTGTCAGTTGGTCCTTGTTATTTATCATCTACCGCCATTCATTTAAATGAATAAAACTCGCGAAAATCTTAGATCTCATTATGATATTTCAAACTTGTCTGCTTCATTTATGCAAGGGCATATTTGAAATAGAGTTAAAAACAAATTTTAATTTTTTTGTTATTTTAGTACCGTTACAATAGCTATTAAATATTTATTTATTCAATCGTATTTGTGTACTTCTAATGCTTTTATTGTAATACAATAATATTGTAAACTTATTAAAATGTTGTTAGGTAAAAGTCTGAAGTAAGAAACTATGTTTCTAATGAGTAATAAGTTCTGCCAGTCTGCTGTTTCAATGTATTTACAGTAAGAGACAATGAGACTTAATATTCTGGTTTTATTTGATTTGGTTATAATATATATTTATATATTATATATTAAAGCCATGGAATATAATTTACGTTTCACCTTTTTGATTATGCCAGACATTTGTTTTGTATTTTGAACTTTTAGTTACAAAAAACTTTTAGTTACGTTATATAATAACCAGTTGAAACAATTTTTCCACCTACTTTTATTTGCTTTTCGTTTCTAAATATTATAGACGTTTCTAAATATTAGAATCTTATTTTATGTCATGATCATTTTAGAAAATATAATATATTTTATTCTATAAAATAATAAAAAATAATCCCTATTATTTGCTATTTCTCTACTTACAAATAAATATAATTTATCGGTTTTATGTTATAAGAAACGATGTGATACTAGTTTTTTTATCTAAATTCGCTCAAGAAATAACACATACATAAGTTGACAACATCCAGTTACAGTAAAATGTTTTATCGTGGCTGTCAGTACTATTATCGACAAAGAGACAGATTTGTGAAAGTTTACCAACTAATAGGAAATTCCTTGTAGACAGAAACAATCACGGACAAGAGATTAAACCGCTAACATATTTAAATTTATTTTATAAAAAGAAAAAATACGAAATAGTAACACAACTTTCATTTATAATTCTTATTTTTCTTGAAAAGCACTCCATTGTTATTGTCCTTTCGGATAATGAGGCTTTAGCCATATTTAAAAATAAGCTCAATCAACCAATTTAATAATTGCTAAACCTAGAGCGTCCGAAAATAATCATTACAATTGTACAATTACGACTAATAAGTCAAATCATTACGATTGAAATATTGTTTTGCATTATCATTCGTGTTTTAAAATTATATTAAATTAATCTTAAAAAATTACGTACAGGAATATAACTATGCTGTTGTATAAAATTGTGTAAAAAATACACAGTGTTTCAATGGCGCGATATCTGTTGATAGAAACATCACATCTACCTAACCAACCCACTCATCTATTAACGCTCGACGTTTGTCAAAGTTCAAAGGAATTGTAAATTCAGAGGAACAAGAATTTGTGATTGCGATGGTTGGAACATGGTTCGATAGTACTGAAGCTTATGTTATTTGCTCACATCAAACACTGTGAATGTTTGTAATAATATAAAGATGCATTATAAAATAAGGTAGAACCTTTACATACCGACTGATAGTAAATAAACTGTTTTTATGTATAACATATATGTAATTTTATATAAATGTAATCGTTTGCATTATAATGGTAACATAATAATATTAAATATATTTAAATGATATAATTTTGTATTATAAAATGTCTAGAATTTTGTTTACACCTCAGAAATGTATGTGAATATCTTGTAATATTTTCTTGACGCATATACACTTTGTAAGGATATAAATTTACCTAATTAAACCTTTGCACAGCGGCACATAGCTGAAGTTACAAAGTGGTCGTTTGTGACCGCATTGAATTTACGATGCCATTTAGGATGTTCAAAAATATATGCAAACAAAGGTCCTTTATACGTTGGTTATAATTGTAATAATATATTTTACATTCTATTATTTTTAGGCCCTAGATCATATTTTACTTTGGTTATTAAAAAATAGTCTACTTTTACAGACAAATCAACGGTTTAAACTAGAATTCCTAATATGAACTTATGTTTTGACAGAACATAGCGTTAAAAGACAAGATTCATTGTTTGATATTAAAAGAATTGAAGGAAAAAAATGAATGACGTGGTTTTATCTTTATAAATTTGTATTTTCGGCTGAAGACTTCTGTGTTTATTTTATATAATTTAAGTATTTGAGCTTCCCTCATTGTACAAAAGCTGATGTTTTGTACTGTACCTAAAATATACGAGAACATTAATACATTAAAATTCTTAGGTGACCTTATTTAGATCCACAATTTTATTACAACATAGTTCTTAAATAGTATAAAAGAGAATAATTCATCTTCTTTCATCAATTGCTTATTACTAAGTGTTTCATATGATACAATATTAGATTATATCAATGAATTATAATATATAAATCAATGCTATAAAAATTTTAATCTACGTTTCAATGTTAGATTTGTATCTCCAAACTCAATTAGCGATATTAGCAAACACATCGCAATATATCAAAGGCTTACGTTTGGTGTTCCAAGTCACTTTATAATTGGTTTCGATAAATAAGATAGGGTATATTTTGTTACTACGTATTTCATGTAAAGTAAAATGTTTAATCTCCGCACTTTTGGTACTATAAATTGTACAACTTATATATTTGAAATTTATTTCGGATTTTGCAATCAAACCTTAAAATCGCTTATACGTTACGTTACCCCATAAAATAATCTAAAGCTTAAATATGCAGTGGTCTGTGAAATTGGTTCTAGACGCCCTATTTTGTACATTTCATTTATAATTAAAAATTTTAATCACTTAATTAATACTTAAAGTTTTAAATAAATAAATAATATAATAGAAAAGATGATTGGTAAAGAAACAAATTATCTAACAATAGTTCGATTGAAAAAAACCCGTACTAAATCATTTATTTATTGATTCAGAAAAACCTTGACATAATTCTCATAAAACTTTTTTTTCATTTAATTTATTTCTCGTATTTCATTAAACATATAAAATATTACAATTTTATAAAACAACAATTATATTTATGTCAGGAACAGCAGAAACGTCATAATGAGGGTCTGTGTGTGGAATCTTTATTGTTGTCATGAATATGTTGGCACAGATATTTTGAATGATTGTAATATTCTTATTTGAAATATGAGAATTGTACTTTTTTGTATTTTGTAAATTATTTCATGTGACTGTACATCTTGTTATCGAAGTCATTGAACTTATCATAAAGAAAACTATAATTGCATAATACAAAAAACATAGAAAATTAAATAAAATATTGAGCATTTTTATACTCATAAAATATTTCTCTAACACATAAATAGAGGAACCTTTTTTAAAACATTTTCTATTTAGAAGTATATATTACTTACTTTAGAAGTATCACCCCGTCTAACCCTAATTTTTTACCTTCCTTTACCCTAAGGACCTTACTTTGTGTAGAAATTTTTATTGCATGTCGTAAATTTGTAGGTGAACGTTAGAAAAGCCCGTTTTAGATTATAGATACTTAAGAAATTTGTATTTTTTACATATAGAGTTAAGCTGCATTGATTGTTTTATTCAAAGTATAAGTAAAAAAAATTGTTGATAAAACAATATGAAAACAATTTTTTTTTAAATATAATGTTTTATTAAAATTAAAATTAGCATTTATTTATGTACTATGTTATAACCTTGTGGATATTCATCATTTTACTTGATAAGACTAGTTTTTAAGATTACTCTTGAAAGCAGACAGCAGTTGGACGCAACTGCTGTGTTAAAGTTTTCCTAAAATATTTTAAACAATCGTAATTTGTGAAACCTCAAATCGTCCCTTTTGGTATGCGTTGTGGTTCTTTCATCGTTTATTTAACGCTGAATTTAAGGAAAGATTTCAGTAATTTCAGTAGCTATTAATATCCTTGACATTTTATATACTGGACCTATAATAGTATTTGATCCCCAAATAAAAAAACTAAATAAATAAAATAAAGTTTAATTATTTCGGATTCAATTAAAAGTCAGTTAATTGGAAGTTTATTCAAAACAAGGGTAATTAAAAATGTCATATAAATTTTATTATTTAAATTATATTTTCCAATTTGACTACTTAGAAGGTTTTCTGTACATATAGTCTATTGGAAACGTGGAGAGCAATATTTCAAACACTTTTTTTTTTAATATGCACTATAATTTATATTTAAAAAAACTTTATTTATTAGAGAGGTCAAATCAACTTCATTTTCAAACCGAAGTATTTGGCAGATAATATTATGGGTTAACATTTATAATCAAAGACAATTGTGTGAAGAATAAATAGTGAAATTAAAGTCCCAAAAGCATTATTTTAACAGTTTAAAAAATATACTGACTGAAAATTATGTTATAAAAAGTTATAAAATGATGTTATAAAGAAATAAAAAAAATCAAATCGTCAAACATCGCATTTCGAGACATACATATAAGATAAAACATTATTTATTACACGATAGGCTTTTTGGACATCATACGTGAAGCGTTTAGTCTTAGGTTAGTCTAGTCAAGAGCGCAAAAAGAAATACCCACAAACCAGATCTCAATAGGTTTTGTGAGAGAAGGCACTAGGGCTACAAAATTCAAAAACAAAAATTAAAAGATACGTACGTATGAGAAGCAAAATAAAATCCCAGAGGATATTTGTGCGACGGGGTTCAGACCGGACATATTTTTATATTCGCGAATTTTATGCCGCGTTGTGATAATAGTGCTCACGGTTCCTTGGGAAACCAACATCCGCAAAGACCATGCCATCAAGGTCAACAAGTATTACGAGCTCACTAACGAACTCACTAAGAATAGGTTCGTTGTAAATTTGTACGCGGTAGAAGTAGGAGCAAGGGGTATAGCAGCAAAATCTCTCTACAACCTGCTAAAAGACTTGGGCCTGCCAAGAACTAACATCAATTCATTCTTGGAAAGTGCGTCGAAGGCAGCCCTAGTAGGTTCGTTTCAAATCTGGTTAGATAGAGAGAGGAGCTTGGACAGTGGAGATGAGCCTTTAAAGTGCGTTAGATGGGGGCCCTTTTAACCTATACCTGGGTGGCAAATCCCAGGCACTGTTGAAGCTCATCAGCCTGCAACGCGATGGAACCGGCACCCGCACGGTGAATCTATGGAATGCTGAAAGGTTTCGACTCTAGGAAAAAAAAAATCTACAACTGACTAGCTTTTTTAAACTTATATTAACTGCCAGATGTCCAGCGATCATTTTATAATGACAAAGTCTTATAGAAATATTAAAAATTTTATTTGTCCGTCTCTACACGATAGAAAAAAAATACATAAAAGCGTTTTTTATTTATAAAAACAACGTTTTAGCAATTTGAAATGAAATTAACTTTTATGAAACTTGTATTTTATTCAACTGTTGGTGTTTATAAAATATGTATGTGAATTGTTAGTTTGGATAACGAACCACCAATCCGACTTGATTATTAAAATTTATCCAAACACATCATTTTCATAAAGTAAATAGTAGTTAATAATTTAGAACCTAGCTTTAATGACTTAAAAAGAAGACACAAGTTTTGATGCGATGTGATTTATCATGAGAAATGCGGAAATAAAGTAGTACTCACTAGTAAGACTCCAAACCAGTCTTCTTACTAAGGAACAGCTTCAGTAAGAAGTAATTGCTAAAATAACATTTATGCACTCCTTGCAGTAGAAAGAATACAATAATAATTATATTATAACATATTATGAATAAATTAACATAGACTTTCTATTTATTCGCAACAGTTTTTCTGCATTGTCTTTTTACTTCATTCTTAAATACTAAGACAGAAAAGGACAACCTTCTTCGTAATTGAAGTCGTTCGTTCTTTGCTTTTGATACTTAACTTTAAGTATTATTCAAAGTAACAGCGATGACATATGACACTTATTTATTGGCAACTATTACTTTATACACATAATGACTTCCATATAATTACTTCTTTCTTAAAACCATAATAGTGGCATAGCAATCATCAAGAATATTTAAATGATGTAAATCCTATTAAAAACATTTTATTTCAATTACCTTAATATAAAAATATATATCTTCATCTCTTACTTTTATAAGAGGGAAGCGTGTCTGACCTTCAAGTTATTAAATTGTGTTAAACCTGATCAAAACTGAAATGAGATTGATAAGAGATATTTTTTTTTTAGGAAGTTTTACTTACGGCGAAAAATAAAAGGAATTATTTTATATACAATATTACATGTAAGTTTTATTAATACTCTATTATTTTTATTACATTCACATCAAGATGGCTTTTTTTAAACTTCCTGTTATTTTAAAATTTCCTTTTTGGTAGAAAATATGGCGAAGATTTAGATTTTTTAATATAATTACCAAAAGTGTAATGTGGATTGGACTTGTCGTTTTTAAGACCATCAAACTAAACTATATGAAACGTTATTTAATTATCAAAGTTACACTAACGTAACAGTTTTGTTGCAAGTATCAGATACAGTTGAGTAAAGCTATATTTTGCTTTACCACTTTAGAAAGAAAATGTAAAAGTTATATAATATTAAACTACTTAAATAAGATTATTTAAATGTATTTATGTAACTAGAATTAGGCATTTAACAGGCAAAGTTTCGTAAGCAGTTAAAGGAATATATTAAAAAAAAAAAACATCTGTTATAATTAACACATAAGAAGAGCAATAATTAAATTCAAATTACATTTTGATTTTCAGTTGACTAATATAATGTTTGAGAATAAAAAATATACAAAGATACAGTCTTTTCTGAAAACGTGCCTTCGTTAAAATCAAGTTAATAAACTTTATGTAACAACATCTAAGAAGAAAAACTTATGCGAAGCCACGGAATTTCATATTTCCTTGGAATACACTCATTGAACACAGATATTTATAGAAGGTATTAGAAAAATGTTAATGTGCTTTGATTAAGCCCTTGAACAGGATTCTTAAACTGAATGTAAAAATGACAACACTAAATGAAATAAATTATTTATAACATTTTAATGGCAATTAGTATTAATATTATTATTAAAAAATATTGTATTAGAAATGTTATTTTTGATATTACATAAAATGTAGATTTCATTATCTGATCTTTTTGTCGATCCTGTTTGATGAACTGAACTGAACTGAATTATGAATATGGATTAATTATTTTAATAAAAAAATAATTGTTTTTAGAACTGTATTAATTGAGTATTTTAAAAAAATCACAGTAGCCCGAAGATTTATTAAAAATTTCAAAGATTTATATCATCTGCTTTTTTTGAAGAGCTAACACATCTATGAAAACACACAATAAATCATATTTAATGTCTTTTAAATTATATTTTTGAATTAAGAAAAATGATTGCTTTCTCCTGTTCATATAGTATTAAGGACGAAAATTCATTTGTCTTGATTTTGGCTGACAATGTTTTATTTTCGACACTGGCTATGCTTGCTAGGCTAATTAATATAGATGATTTTATATCAAATATAATGGTCCTTTTGATTTGATAGACAGAAAATGTGTAAAATGTTGACAGGTTATTATAAAAATGTTATACTTTAAAGTGTAAAACCACATTAATTGATCTCGGAGCAGTTATGTTTCGCTATTTAATAAGTCTTGCCATAAGTATTGTTACAAAGAGAAACAACAATGTTTATTTATACTAAACGTTAAGGGAATTATCAATAGAAAGAAGTACTCATTCTATGAGAAAATTATGTAGTGCCAATCGCATGGATTGTTTTTAACCTTATTTTCTAAAGCTGTTGAGAATCTTATCAGAATCTCCAGCTTTTTGAAGTCCTGCTTTCCAACCTAGATTGGATGAACATTTATGATTTCACGCCGACTCTTATGGAAAGGATAATTCTTATTTATTAACCATGGGATGCTTTTGGTGGCTGAACCACTTTTTTAAGAATGACATCTTAGTAATTCAATTTAGCCTATTTCTTAATACTTCCCTTCAAAAATATAGTTCATTCACCTATTCATAGCAAACACCCCATCAACTCTGACAAAGACCGCTGTTCTCTGTTTACTAATTGGAAAGCTTCTGTAAATTTAAATACTTGTGTCGATATGACCATCCCATTTTTATAATAGTAGTTAAGAAACGATAGGTTATCTCTTATGGGCTGAAATTTTTTTAAGTTATGTTCTAAAATTCTCAACATGGCTCTAGTTGTTCTCTTCATTTCCATGCCACAGCCAGATATATTTGTTACAATTGAAACCTACACTAGGTTTCATTGTAGCTATCAATATAACAATTTCATTTTTATGTAATGCAATTACAGCGATTCAGTAATTTTTTTCTAAAATTTGCCAGTTGACGGATCATAATGAGCTCAAAGACTGAGAAAGCATATACCACAAGGGAAGAAAGCAAAGCATCTTACCTCAACTCGTTTTTCATTTTAATCTTTATTATTATGTTTGCACTTCTAATATAATATATTTGTGTATTTTATTATTTTAAAAATCACTAATTTTCAAGTATTTGGCTCGCTCTTTAAGCGTTATAGCTAATCAAGGGAAATCAATAAATGTGACGAAGACTTTGTGACGTAATGAGTGTATATATATATATATATTTGTATGATCTTCTCTTGTATTTTATGCTTATTGCTTAATTTATATATACAGACGTTAGTTTCAAAATCTGACATAAATCATACCTAACAATCGGTTAGAAGTAGGTATTCAAGTGGACAAATAAACCAATAAGTGGACCTCATACATACATTGAAAAGGGTCGGGTGATGTGGATAAACTAACAAACTTGATACTCTCTTTGTAAAGGCGACCTTAATTTGATTCCATTGCCAGATTATACAGGGACGCCAAATCAAATATTTAAATTCAAGATACTCAAATATCTTGCGTCATATTTCTCAAAATTCATATTACAAATTTTATTAAAATTATGTAACATTACCTTAAAATATCATATTAATATTACTTTAGTGATTAATCAATCTAAGTTATTTATCGGAAAACGATTATTATCATGTCAATTGAAACAATCTTGAATTCTTACCAAAGACTTATAACTACAGCAACAAAAAAAAGAATTACTCCTAACATGTATAGTTTAAAATTTTAAATTGTAGTACAATAACTAGGCAAGGTCAACTGTGACATATATATACAAAGTACTTAGGAAACCCTCTGCAAATATTGATTTCGTGACTTGGCTGGTTTCCTCAAGAAGTTTATCTCTTATGCCGTAGTGAATTGCCTCACCTTAAAAGGGATCTCATGAATATTAATATAATGTTGCAAGGGAAAATAATAAATGATTATGTGGTATACGTGAAATAATTTTTTTTTATCAACAAGTGTTTGTGATTGTGAACTTCTGTTAAATAAATTATTTGTTAAAAAAATGATGGTATTAAACAAATGCTTACTTTATTTTACTTCTCTAGTTTTTTCGGTACAACGGTAATTAAATTAAATTCTAAGACCGGTCTTAAATTTAAACCTAGTCAACGATATTACTTTAATATGTCATTTAAAAAAGACAGGAATATAAGTAAGATTTTCTTTTGTCATTAAATAAAAGGTTGTCTTTATAAAATATTTAAAGAGCGTAACATCTTTTAATCTTTTACTTCAACATGATAAATTACTACGCCACCTTTAATGTACTCCGCTGTAACCACTTTCATTACATCAAAAGTTATTTTTATTGAAACACACATTATTATGTATATTGTATATATTTTTTATTTTTTTATAAAAAAAAATGATTCAATAAATTGATAAACTACATGTTGATGTAAAATTCTAAATAATATATATATATTCAAAAAATTTAAGACGAACCTATAAAAAAAATATTTTTTTTCATATGAAACTTTCGTCCATCTTATGATATATGTAGTATATAAATATTCATTGTCAATGAATAGACGTAACGTTAAACCGGAGCATGATATTATCGTGAAGGAGTTTGTTTCAAACATAATTATTAAGAGAAAACATTCCGTAACTGAAAAATGATGACAAAGTGTTTACAAAATTCATAATTAACTTGGGCTTGCGAACATCAGAAAGCAGAGAATATTGTAATGAGAAGCTTATTTTAAATTTTAACTGAAGCTGCGAAGATTTATAGTTACTAATTGCAAGATTCTAATTTATCTGACCGAGTCAACCTTGGACTTAATTCTCATTTGAGTGGAAAATCTCAATTTGAGAACGTATTTTTAAGTTTTTATGTTTTGAGTTCTGTATTCAATTTTTGTGTTTTTATAAAGTTACATGCTGATATGTCAGGGTTTGAATTTAAAAAATATGCATTCGTTTGTCCTAAGAAGTACATCTTCCATCCGTGTTAGATAGAAAAAAAGTATCTTTTTATCGTATCCAGCATGTGAATACAAATGTTCTTATTTATGTTTAGTTACAAAATTTTAAACTTTAGCCGCTTTGAACGTTTTCCAGTTCATTACCTTAATAGAACTTACAGAGAGTTTCGTGGAATCAGGATATTTTCACGCTCAAGTGTAAATAGAATATATAAGTGAATAAAACTATGGATAAAATTTATTGCAACAAATTGAAACACTTTTAAAAACAATTGTCAATGTGCAACCTAAATATTCAAATGTTAATTACGTATCGATTTTTTTATGTTAACTTACATGTTAAATGTTTATTTAACTTGTTGATATTAACTATTTGGGTCGTTTACATTACTAGTATCGTGTTTTTTTTTTAAATAATTTATTATAAATTTCCTTATTTTCCACAAACATAAAAATGTATGAATATATTCTTCCGATAAACACATCGATTAGAATAACTTAAAGGAATCGGAGGGTGGGAAAATTAAATGTTTTTTGCTAAATACTGGAATTTAGCACATATTTCATTATATTATAGGTACAATAAATATAAATAAAATTCAAACGAGTATTTTTTATCGTTCAGTGAATACTAAATTAATACGTGTTGATGGACGTTGAAATAAATAAATTAATACATTATCAACAATAATTGCTATTTTGAAGAAATCAGTTAATTTTCTTTTACTTTTCATCTTCACTTACTTTAAATAAATTAAAGCAAATTTCTAATTGTGAAACACCCAGATCGATTTTTAATTCTAGACGTTTTATTTCTTACTCAGAAAACACTATATATGTATAAGAAATCCGTTCTTTCCTTTAATGGTTGTAAAGCTAAACTAGATTTTTATCTTCTTAATATTCGTGGCTATTTTCGAATCGTGGGTCATGTTTTTGCTTAATAAAATAAAGAACTCTATTTGATAGCCCTGGAACAAACATTACTTAAACTCCAGCAAATAACAAAAGGTAATTTATTCAATAATTGTTGTTAAAGTGTTAAAATTAAAGTGTTGTTATTTTTTTAATGTGGGCATTCGAAAAAGCTGATCAATTTTGAACAAACAACATAACTGTTTTTCAAATTAATCTTTATTTCTGGTCATCTCTGGCATCAATTACTGAATACGTTTTTCATATTAATATTATATTCTACCATGAAATAACAAAAAAAAAAAAATCTTTTTATTATTATGTTCGTCTATAATAATAAGATAATAAGTTTTAGGAATGGACTTCAACATTCAACATTATCAGAGTGTTAAAAAGTTCTAACAGAGATTTAATATTTTTGTAGCTCCTGACTTTTAAGTGATTAAAAAATATAAAAGTATAATTTTCTCTGTAAAAACCGAGGGCTTTAAACTCTTTTAAGTATTATAACATAAACAGAACGTTGACTCTTATAATTTTAATTCCTCTTTAAAAATAAACACGAACAGGTTCATCAACACCTAAGGAATTTCTACTTTCATTTTAAGATTCTTTTTAAGTTTAATACCGGAATAAAAAGTGGTTGCAATCTTAGTTAGTTTTAATATTTTATTCTAATCTGAGCAAAAACTATTTGTATTTCATAAATTAATAAATTTTTATTTTCACGGACGCACAATCCTAGACTAATGAAATTACTTTGGTATGAGAAAAAAAAATATTAACAGTGTTTGTTAAAGTATTGATACCTTTCAATGATAGTAAGTTCAAGACTGTTAACTGAACAATCTTGAAGTTATTATGTAGTAAATGACTTCCTTAAAATAATGAATTAAATATGTTAAACACAGGCTCATTACCGCAGTATTTATACTACTATACTATATGTAAAGATCAGTTACCAAGAGTAATGAAGATCCAATATTCACTTTGTCGCCATTGAACAGGGAGTCAATAGTTGTACTAATTAATGTCCACAATATCATCTATTCATCATCATGTGACAGTGAGAGAACGAGGCAGGTGTCGAGTGTTGTACGAGACAGATGATCGGTGCATCGAGACGCATCCGAGTGAAATACGTACTGACGGACTGATTATTACTAATGTACTGATTATTTTAGACCATATTTTATAATGTACATAAAGTCTTGTTTATCGTTCTCAATAGTATGGTTTCAGTAATAAATAATTAAGTTTGATAGTTGATATTATTAATTCCATTTAAATTAATATTTTGAGAGGTTGGTCATATACCTTAACCATCTATCGTGTGTCTTTCTTTTCCAACAAATTTAAAATAAATTCAACAAGATATAAGCTATTTCAAATCTCTATGAGATTTATATTGATTATGGGAATAATTGGTTAATAAAACAATAATACCAAGAAATAGTTTTTCCACACAAAAAATAATTTACTACTACTTAAATAATTTATTTACTACTACTTTGGTTCTATAGAATATCTACCAAAGCTAGAATATTTTTATATTCTTATGCGATTTAATTGGATACTTCCTACCTATGATTATTTAGGTAAATAAATATAAGCCAAAGTACTATTACAAGATTTATTTAAATAGCTGCGTATGATCGTCACTAATTGTTTCGATTTGTACACGTCCCATGTATTTTTTTAGAAGACTAAGATTGTTTACAATTAAAGGTATATAATATAACAACACAGATAATATAATTGAAGAGATTTATTTGAATTTAAAAAAAAAATACAACCGTATTCAAAACTTTCTAAAACTGAAAAATGTGTCAAAGTTTCAATGAGGCAAAACAGTTGATTATAAGTTAAAAAAAAAGCTATTCAGTAGTAGAATATTTTTTTTCTATACGACAACACTGTTCAGAGTTCGTAATATGTACATATATTATTAACAGCGAAGGTTTCTTAGATATCATGAGAGCTCTGTTTTGGCAATTGTTACGTTTAACAAGTTGTCAGCCTGTATATGAGTTTAAGAATACAAACCAAGAAAATATATTTAACTGTAAATATGATGTTATTTAAATATAAGGATTATTTGTTTTTTGTCCCCGAGAGTTAAAATTTTTAGGTGAATATCGCGCCAATTGCATTTTGCGCTAGTTGATTGGTTTAGCTACAAATTGCTTTTACGAGCCAAATCTGAAAACTATTTTCTACGGCTTTGCGATACTGAATTTAAAAGGTATAACTTTAAAAAATAATAAATATACTAGCAAGGAAACATACAAAGTTTTTAATTTTAAATTAAATTATATTTTAGCCAAACAATGAATTTCATTAAGTTTTAATTCAATTAGATTAGCTTTGATCTTAAATGTCAATTATTTCATATTTTACTTCAAATTATTATGTTAAAAAAAAAATGGTAACATATCTCAATTACTGAAAAGCCGACTCTTATACATGGATGCTATTTAAATTAATAGGAAAAGAGTTTAAATTCCTTCCCTTTACAGCTGCTTATACCATATTATTAACAAATTTAGTGAAAATTAATACTGGATAAAATCGTATTTTTTTTTTATAATCATTATTATTTAGAACCATTATTTATAAATCCAACAAAATATTTGTTTATTTTATTTAAAAATATTTTCTTTGTTCAACCCGTATATTGGATTTAATTGATCGTATTTTTTTTTATTTCTTTGTTTATTTTTTAACAGTGCTCGCTGGTGTGATATTTGATTTAAATAATTGTTACTATGTATATAATTCTTTCGTACTATTTCCATATTATTATTAAGAAAAATTAATTCAGAGATTTAAAAATCCAAAATAAATAACACTACAAAGTATGGCCTTCCGTCCAAAAACGTGACTCTTCGACGATTAAGTTAATAGAGTGAATTCAAGAATGTAGAAGGCAGAGTTCTTAAGTTGTCGTAATGAAATAACGTAAATTAATGAGTCAAATTTGTATGAAGTCACGAAATGTCATATGTTATAAGATGAATCTTTATTAAATTTAAACTTTTAAAGCCAATAAATAGGTATATGAAAAAATTTCGTTTTAAAAATAAAATAATAGAACAGAATTATAAAAAATATAAATGCATTTTTTGTCTTTATAAAGATAATATCTTGAATTCCAAGTAGCATTTAATTTTAGTGTCATTGTAGAGGAACATCTGCGAAAGACAAGAATGATGAGAACTGTTGAAAACACAACTGAGAGAGTTTCTATAACTATCTAATTAAAAAACTATTTCACTACGCATCTACGAATAATAAAAAAAAAATAAATGATTATATAGGGGATGATAAAGATTAAGGTTCATATTTCTTTAAGAAATTGTGGTTTATTTGATATTTGAAAGCATAGCCTGACGGAGCCTTAGGTGATTGATGTGTTCTGATTATCCTAGTTGTTTTATAACACATTTTTATCTTTTAAGTTATATTTTTATTACAATTGTTATTTAGAATTTTCTGTCAACTTTAAGGTAGTGGAATTTATTAATCATATAAAACCAGTGAGTCACAAAATCCGTAAGATTCCTAGACAAATAAAACTGTCTCTCTAAGTTAAGTTTAACTCCAACTTGATGCCACATAAAATGTTCTCATTTTCTAGAAACACTTTGTTATAAAATATCCTTCTGTTCTTTGTCAAGGAGATGCTGTGTAATTATAAAGAGCATTCTTTATGTCTTTTTTTTTCAAATCATTTTAGAATAAATTTAACCGTTAAAGTTGCGTCGTAGTAAAATGTTTTGTTGTGGCAATTTAAATTTAAGATAAACATATAGAGTTTTGTTAAAACATTAAAAATGTAAAAATATTAGGCAAAATAATATCAATATGGCATTCTGATATTGTTAGGACTGTAGTGAATATTAAATATTTCACTACCTTAATTTGACTTTTTTCATACTGAAGTGTAGTGTATGGTAAGTCGTAAAAACATTATTATAACATTCGTTGATGAATGCAATGACGTAAAAAATGTTTTTATTACAAAAAAAGGTATTTAGTTTTTCAAACCAAATATACCAATAGGAAAACTATTACAAATTAAACCAATATTTTATTGATATGTCCTTTTGTAGTTTATTTAAATTTTGGTTACAAGCGATTCGTTTAGATTTAGCATTTTTTTTTAAATTAAAACTTTATGAATTGTTTTTGAAATTAATTACATAGCATGCCAAGAAAAATCACGTTAATTCGTTACCTTATCGTCGAGTTTAAAGCTGTTCAAAGAAACTAGGTTAGCCTTGAAAGTCTTCTCAGTGTAATAATAAATAATAAAAGTAACGTTTATTTTTTATGCCAAAAATTTTTGTTTAAAGATAAAATAAAGTTTTTTAAACATTATTTTTTGTAGATATTCATTTTAATCAATATAAATTATGTATCCAAGAAATGTTAATAATCTCTTTTTCTTAAATAAAAAGTCATTTTTCTTCTTGACTATATTTACTACCAATTTTAATATTGCGCAAATTAATTTGTCGGTACAATATAATTTCTGTGTTTCATAGCTGTCTTTAAACAATGCCTACCTGAAAAATCTATTTCGAGAAGAAAAAAAAGTCGTAACAAATAAGTTCACATAAATTTAATTATTGTTTTAGTTTAAATTAATTCGCTTCGAAGTTGATATGAGTACTTTTAAAATTCTCATGAGTTTCCTTCACCTTAAATAAAATTGGTTTCGAACTTGAGAATTGTTAATTCTAATCAAAGTGAGACAAACAGTTTTCTGGTGACTTTTCGATACTAACTTAAACTTATATTTATGCCGAAGTAGTATAGGGGAATTAACTCTAATCTCATACGTACTTCTCCTGTTTATAAAATAAAATAAAAGTAAAATTATAACCAAGTAAGGACAACAGTTTAAATACAAAAAACTTGTAATATATTGTCGGCCGCTGTCATATAAAGAAATCACATTTAAGACAAATCACGCTTATATTTTTACATTGAAGTTATTATGTTATCTAAATGTGTATGTGTGTTTAGGTCTTGTAAGAGGAATGCATTGTTTGAAGTTTGTTCAATTAAAGTATAAAAAGTATACTACCAACTTGAATTTGAGAATGAGTAACGTTTTGTGTAAAAATAACTAACTCCACAAGCTAAGTAAGAACAAAAAGGTTGATTTTTACTTTTTATAATGTTTGATTGTTTTATGAAGGATTATTTTAAAGGATCGTAACTTAACTATTGAGTCAACTTTAACTAAACGATGTCGTGATGGTTTGAAACTTATCCCAATTTGGATACAAGAGCTGTGTAAACGAACTTCAAGCGAGCTCTTAAATTAAAACGCCGACCGTCAGTTACGTGACTAAAATCACATAATCCTCTTCAGTGTTTCAAATGGAGACAGTACATTTTTTATAGTGATTTTTTCTCATTATTCAATTTGTTATCTTTATTAAAATTGTTATTATGAATCCCTAGTGTACACACATATATATATTGACATATCATTTTATGTTTAATAAAAGCATGAATATCTTAACATTTATGATTATTTACGCTGAAGGATAGTAAAACGTGATCGCAAAACATGAAGTTCCATAAATATTTGTCACGAATTTATGGAAAAGCAAATAAAGATATGTATTTTTTAATAGTCTTATTCTGTTATAGCCCAATATGTTTATATTTATTTAACATTTTGCTTCAGGATGGTAGTAATATTAAAATATTAATTTAAATCGTTTATAAGGAGTCACCTTTCTAATAAAATTATCGGATTAAAATATAGCAAACATAATATTTAAAATGCGTTAAATTACGTACACGTAGACGCTTGATTTTAAATTAGATTGAGTGGAAAAAAAATTAATTGTTTCTTAGAATCTTTGTAGAAACTAAACCTTGTATTACATAAATGATCTCACTAAATTATTCCTTCTTATATTAATGAAGGAATTATTTATAGAACTACATGAGACGAATGATTAGCTTCCAAAAGTTTTAACAATAAGATCTTAGCATGCCGATATTGAAATAAATGCCTATATTGGAACTTGATAGGTTTTATGAATCATTTTAATTAAGAATACTATAGTTTTGACTGGTTCTTAATGTTTAATCTTGTTAAAAACACCTACAATAATAATTACACAAATGATAACTTACCAATAAATTATTATAATTAGGAATTTCCTTTCCAAGTATTAAACTTTCAATAATATTGAAATAAAACTAATATGTTTTATATTTACTACGAGTTTTAAATTATTTTTAACAACTTATTCCCGACGTTTCGGTTACTGTGCAGTTTGCAGTAACCGTGATCCAATTCGAACGAAAAGTCGAGATTATGTTCTTAAAAATAATTATAAACGCGCAGTATAACCGAAAGATATTGGTTTTATTTCAATGAATACTCTCTTTATTTGAATACAAGTTTTTTGGAAGGTATATCTGAAGCCAAAGTTTAACAAATAATAAGCGATCGTCAAATTCGCAATTTAATTTTTTTTATTTTATAAGTCTAATATTTAAATAATTCAAACTTAATTCATATGAATCCTCATGAAGCAGTCATGCACAACATTAAAAATTATATATTAGGTTTCCTTTTCACATCTAAATTGAATTATTAATTAATACCAACTACTTTAATTGTATCATCTCATCTCTAATTTACAAGGTATTTAAGATATTAAAATTTAAAAATTAAGTCAATTTAACTAAACGATGTCGTAATGGTTAAAACTTATCCCAGTTTGAATACGAGAGTTGTGCAAACAGACTTCAGAGGAGCTCTTAAATTGAAACGCGACTGGTCTCAATTGCCTTTGCTTTTGAAATTGAAGACAATTAATTCTTATAGTCGATTTTATTACACTATTCAATTTATAATCTTGATTATATATCTAACTATTAACTATAAGTTTTCTTTAAAATATTGAATATAGCTTGCTAAATGGCACACATGCCTAAAGAAGAATATTTCATGAGATTAAAAAACCTTGCACATTAATTGTCGTTCAAAAATTATCCTAAACGACGTAAGGAACTTAATCTAGTAATCATTGGACAAAAATGCCTTACATCATTTAAAAATAGAACTGACACTCTCACACTACTGGATTCCATTGTGCCAAGGCTTAGGAAGCTGCCAAGAAATTTGTTGATATTGCAAAAGTGTGAAAAGTGCAGTTGCCACATATGATCAGATGCCACCAAATGTTGCCTAACGAAGATTCAGTTCAAAATGCTTTTGGGTCACCACGATTTTATCGAGCACAAATATACAATAGCCAGCCCATCGGTATTTTATAGGCTTTTACTGGGATAGTGCATCTACCAGGTACAGATTTATTTCCACTTACCATAAAAAAATAGAGGATAAATCTTAAAAATTTAAGATTTATTAGACACGGTCTGTGAACATGAATAATGTATGTGCATGTACTGATTTTACACGAGGCTTCGTGTAAATAGCTTTTAAGTATTTCACTTAACCTCCATTGATATTCGAACTTTGTATTACGTGACTGAATTCACTAAATGTTCTCTCAGAATTATAATGCAGGAATCATTTAATCAGATCCTATTCATAAAATCGGAAAAGTACTTAGCTCTAAGAGTATATATATGCGTGCTCTACATAATATAATTGTTGATTTTATCTCATTTTTCATTCTCCATCCTTATTTACTGTTATTATTGGAATAACTTTAATAATGTCTCAACAAATACTTTCTTTCGTCTTAATTTTGATTTCTGTATTCAAATTTAAAGAGGGCACTAGACGTTATATTTAAGTCAATCGTTATCAAAAGTGGTAATGATTTTTTATTTGAAATAAAATTTGTCCAATATAATAATGGTATTTTTATCCATCCTAAGATCAAAAATATCATAAGTTTATTTTTGTTGATATCATGATTCAAATCTTAGAGGAAGAGTATTTACTCCCTTAATTAAAAAATATGAAGTTGTGTGCTATTTGTTTTTAAGAACTTATTGCAGCGATGCTGGACTCTTCTACATTTATTTACGGATTTGAAAGCTTGTTTTAAAGATTCTATTAATCAAATGAAAATAATTAGGAAATTCATATTTTATTAAAGATAAATGGACATAATAGTGGCGTACCATAGTAGTGATACTTTTACCATCAACCTACTTTCTTTCTAAAAAAATAAATTGTGAAGCCTTACAATACGAAATATAAAACAATCCAATCAGATCTTTGTTTGGCTAGATTGAGTTAATATGAGTTAAAATTGTGCAGTAAAACCTCTTTGGTAATATTCCACATATTCATAATATACTTCCTTACGTCGGTTATAATATAACCTAAACTATTCGGATTGCTAAGTCAATGAAGATAATTATTATTAGTATTGAGTCCGATATCATATTTAAAATATATTTAACTGCATTCTTTATTTATTGGTAGGTAAGTTTTTAATAAAAATATTTCGTAAAATATTTTTATACGAAGAATTTAAAATAAGATTGCAAAAGATATTATTGTATTATATCAGCGTGTTATTGAAATTGCCATGTATCAGTCGAAAGCACACAATTCTGTTATTTACTCAAATACACGTGTTTTATCATTTAAGGCTGAATTTTTATGAAAAATTTGAGTTAAAAAAGTCAGTAGCCAAAATGTTATTTAGCTAAAATTAAATATATATGCTGCGAGCGCTATATATATAGTGTGTACATACATAAACATACTCTATTTTTATACAAATGTCAATTATAAAAGACATAAAATTACTACGATATTGAGATTGCATGTAAAGTATATTTTTTCAGTAATAAAAGTAAAAAAAATATATTCTGCTATTATGTTTTCGCTGACTTATCAATAACAATGCTTCCTTTCACAATTCTTATTCCTAAATATGGTGTTAATGGCCTTTTTTTAACATCGTATTGTTTTAAATATTTAGGTAGACTTATTCCATCGAATTCGAAAAAATTGTGAACCTTTTTTTTATTTATAAACGGAATAGAAAAGTAATAAATATAGTATATACTAGTATATACTGTATATCATCGTACATACCATTAGTAAGGTAACATTTTTGTTTAATATATATATTCTATATATAAATTCAAACGCTATAAAATAAACAAACGCTTTTAATATGCTATTTCATTGGAAATTGTTTGATAGCAACGTGTAATTACAATAAATTGGCACGTTAATAATGACTGATACATGAATAATTATTTATAGCTGGCTCGCTTAGTTAACAAAATCTACACACATTCGTGTTATAAATTGAATATGCATAATGAAATGTAGCCCAATGAACGCGTTAACCGTAACATGTGTAGGTAATTACGGAAAGTAATATTAACTACATTTTAGTGGGTAAAATTTTTTTTGATAAAAAAAAAACCATATATAGTCTGTCGTTACATATAACACTTATAATCAAATAAAGTAACAATAATATCGCGAACAATTGACATCAAGAACAAATGCTTTTCAGATACATCTGATATTTCCGAATATTTTGTAAAATCCGTGGATTGGATCATTTTTCTGAATGAACGAAATAACAAAATTGCAGTACTGAAGTTTAGCTCGAATAAAAACGCGAAGGATTATATGGTAGTGACAGTTTGACTACGGTGTTAATTACTATAGTTTTCTGACTTCAAAAAAATATTGAGTATAGAAATTTTAACGATCAAAACACCTACAGTCTTATGACGAGAGATAATTAGGTGATTTGGAGGCAATCCCAGCCTACTGCGGTCAGTGCGATTGTAGGATTGAGTAGAAGGCACTAAGTTAAACAATTCTTTGGAACATTCCATTACCAAACTAACTCCTACAGGCAGATCTCTTATTTGCCATGGGATGGTATCCGATTGTAATACCATAGCTTAGTGTCCGGGCAGAAACTGACAACTTGGTCTTAGTGGTGAACTGACAATTACACACTTAGGAAGAGGGATACGATTAACCAAATATAGCTCAAAGGTCCTGGACCCTACAAAAATTCCAAAAAGCCGATAAATTTTTGAATTCCAATTATGTGATAATTTGTTCACCGACAAAAAATCCTCACAAATTTATGTTTCGTATATTTATTTGTTATTTTATATATGCATACACTCCATAAAATTATTATAATTCAAATTTTTTTGATTTCAATTTATTCTTCATTTCCCTCAATAAAGAAGTGACTCCTGAATAATGCTGATAAATTCAATGTATTACAGGAACGTCGGGGAAGCTTCCTATTGTTGGATAACAGCGCAGTGTTCAATAACGATATAGAGAGAATTAAATTAATATTATCTTCTTAGTTATTCTAACAGGAAAGCTACTGATTATGTTATATGTATTTGAGTGTTTTATTAAATAACTGCTCAATAGATATTTATATTCAGATATAGATAGTATACTCAATTTAAAGTCTCTGTAAATTTCCCTTTTTGCTACTAGCCTTAGAGTTAAATGATAAATGCTTAGGATTCTTTCTAATATTACAAACTTCCTATAGAGACATTCGATCTAACTTCTATACCTTTTTCTTATTATCACCCCGCACCAACGCGACTGTAATAATTGTTTCTTTGTTCTTGCGATACCTATTTATTTTTTACTTAACACTTTGTTTTTTTAATATTACGTTAACGTTTTGTCACAGTTCTTGATAAGCTGTTTTTATAACCTGTGACTTATATTATCCTTACTTTAGTCAACTAAGACTGTTTAATGAGATTCGTGTATAAAAAAATTTTGAAGGTTTCAAAACCTTTTTCTTCTAGTTATCGGATAAGTCTAATAAATTTTTGTTGTTGTTGTTTTTTTTTAAATTTGGAAGCCTCACTACAACTAGAATGTAACAATTAAGTTAGTTTTCAGTTTATGTTAAATGTTTGTATTAGGTAAATTTAATTTTCATTCTAATTTTTGAAATATTAAAACGGAAAATATTATATAGGAAAAACACGAAGAAGCCATCGGGGACGAACTTCGACAATGGAAAATTTCCATATTGATAACACCACAACAGCTCTCAACGGGCCATTTCATGCATTTTTAATAAACTCGTAGCATTTTTTAAAAGTTTGATAATATCGTGAAAAAAATACGGGAGCTTTTTAAATGTAGTTTTCATGACAGTTTAGATAAACCAATAAAAGTGATTTTAAATCGGCAAACCTCATTAAAATCTTACTTAGATAAATTTATATCTTACTTAGAGCCTTGCAGAGGTTTGTAGCATTATATTTAATAATAATAGTCTATATGTAGCTTACTGTTTTATGATGAATATTTAATACATACGTAACTGACTAGCCCCATTTTAATAGAAAAATACTAACAGGATTTCATATCAAATGTCAGAAAAAGTATCAGTGTTAATTCTCATTAAATATTTTAACCTGATATGATGTTATAATACTTTATTTTATAAAAGGTAAAGGTATTATAAATATTTCTTTATGTAGAATTAATTTTATTAATATGAATATATTAATATAATTATGCTGTTAGTTACATATGGGCAATTGATACTTTTTCAAAAAAAAAACGAAAGATGAGGTCACATTTACTCTATGTCATATAATTAAAAGAAGTATGTACTAAAATCAATTAATACATTTCTAACAGATATAATTTATATATGTATATAACAATATATAATAAAAAAAAAACATTTTAATATCAAAATAACCAAAACATCTGATACTAATACATTTCTTACTCAAAACTTTTTAACTGCACGTTTATTTGCTGAATCAATCATGTTTTTATAAGTTATATATAAAAATGTATGAAGTAGCAATTTAACACTAAGATAAATGGTTACTATTTAAGTTCCAAATCTTAAAAATAAAGGTAGGAGATTTATAAGACTGAGGCACCATGTCTAGTTATTATATCTAAAAAATGTACTCTCATGAAGTAAAACTGCCTTTTGTGAGCCAGAACGTATTTTAACATTTAGGACTAATATGTATGATTTATCACAGTAGTAATTTCGATTACGAGAATATCACCAAACATATACATATTTGTAACAGAATAATTCATTTTGACACTCAATGAATACGAGAGAAAAAGATTTTTTTCAAAAATATTTTACTTTCAAAGAAGTCCCTCAAAGTACAATTATTTTTCCTTCCGAATTAATTCTTTGTCAAAACAAATAATTCAATTACAAACTTATATTTGACTCTAAAACGTCTTTTAAATGATTATAGGTAAAAAAAAAGTGAACTAGAAAATAAAAGTAAAATTAAGGTATATCAAAATAAATACATAACATTAATAAAAGATGTGTTATTAACAGAATGAAAATCATTTATTTATAAAGACCGTACAAAATGTAAAATATGATGTTGGATACCTAATTTTAATTATTTTTTTTTGTTTTATGTGATTAGTCAGACTAGAATTCGTCTGATTTATTAGAAAATGGACGCACACGAGATATTGAAAGAGAAATATATCTCCCCACAAATATTTTCTAAAATTTATTAATTATTGAAATGATTTAATAGTTATTGTATAAATTTTTTATATCTCGGCAATAATAAATAAATATAGAAAATTAGGAAAAGGTCTTCATTATTAAAATTAAATATTGTTTTAACTATAAATCAATTGTTTTATCTGTATACCAAAATCCGAAATTTATTAATTTCTGGACACATTTTCAAATTCTGTAACCTCGATGGAGGTTGATATTTACCAGGTTAATCATAATTTTTGTGTCGTAAATTACAAAAACAATATTTTGATAATAAACTACAGCTTACCAATACTTGGTATTTTTTATCAACACTATAAAAGTGATGTATTTTTGTTTGTATTACTTGAATGTTGAAATTATCCATATGTACCGTTTTTTTCACTAGGTGTTGATGGAAACAAAACTTTTGAATATAGCAATTTTCTTTTGGTAGCGATAATACAAAACAGCAATTTTTTTCATATAAATAATTCGCGAAAACAGCAGACAAGCAACAAGGACCTTCTCACGAACGTGGCCTACACAACAGTTGTCACGCTATTCCTCGCGGCTTTTATGAGATGGCGCCACGCCAGGCAACCTTGAAATCATGAATTATAAACGGTTTGCCGAAATGTGCACTAAAGTTTAGTATAAGAAAAAAAATATATATTTTCTTGTAATCTACACTCCTGACAAATTAAAATCGACAAAGTTCTATTTTAATTAAGTTGTATTTCGCATAATTTATACATTTTAATGTTCAACATTTGTAGCTATTTATCTATTGAAGTAAAATACAATCGGCAGCGGAGTGGGGTGAAATGAAAGGGATAGATAATTAATTTTCTAGTATCATTACTATTTCCAACAATTCAATATTCTGAAAATCATGAATTCAATTCGAAAATAGTGGTGTCCTGAAACCGGTTATATATCATTTATAAAAGCAGATATTAAAATAATAATATTTATTATGATATGATTTAAATTAAATAGTTTCCGTTTTGTTTATTTTACTGGTAATTGATATGCAAGTAATTAAGTTTTCTAGCAATCAAAGCGTTGTGCATGTAATATTTGGAATAAACGCATAAGATATCATTCTACTAGTATAGTTTTATAAAAATGTGTATATAGCCTTGTAAATTATGACCTTATAAATTATAGTCTTAGTAAAGTACTTTAATTTGGATACATAACAAATAACAGATTTATTTAATTTAATTACATAAAAATAACTTCACAAACAATGTGTATTTTTACTTTTAATCAAAAATATGTTACCAATTTACAATATGTTACACAAAGAATCTATCAAAAGTTTTTCCTTTAGGAAACTTTACATCGTTTTTCTTGAGAGTTATAAACAAGATGATTGTATTTCATGATCCCAATAAAGCCCATATGACGCTAAATCGTGTTACACTTGAATGTAAGTCATGTTCACAGTTATCAGTTGAAATTACTTATAGCCAGAACACAGTGAAATAGACATTAAACAGTACTTACACATTCTGTCTCGCCCTCGAAACACAACACACAAAGTACACCATTAACTAAACACTTCGTGAAGTATTCACAAACCAATCGCTGAGCACAGACTGACTGTTGCATTGAACACGATTTGTTAAGTGGAATTCGTTTCTAAACTACCTTCATATTAGAATAAATAATTTTTGCAACAGTTTTCAATTCACTAATTAAGATTTATTTTTATCTAATATTTATCTATTGTTCTAAAACGTCATAATAATATCTTACGCAAATTATTTTTCCCAAACCATATCCTCTTTCGTTCACGCGGACATCACGAGCAGAAGCGAGATTCATTTATATCAAATTTGCCTTAAAAATAAATACCTCACGTTTAAGATAATTAAGAACCATAACTCACAAAGTTAGTCTTCGAACATTTACATTGTAATACTAAACCAAGAAAAAAAATTGTATCTCATTAGGTAAGAAGAAATTCATTATTAATTTCAATAACATAATAATCGGAAAACAAAAAAGCTCATGATAATTTTAATGAAAAGCTATATAAAAATATGACAAGCAATTATCGAAGCATAAAAATGACGCGAAATTTCAATCTACTAAACGACATTGTATTACCAACAAAATTGCGTTCAATATTTTCATGGATATTATTTAATATTCCTTAATACAAGTTTTTCGCATACATATTGCATATACAATATGTTATTTTTACCAATTTATCTGTAGGGACATTAGTAAGGAATTAAAACATCATTACAATATATGATTTTTTTACATAGAAAATATATATCAGAAGAAATACCTTTTATAAGCGTAATTAATAATTATAGATGGTTGAAATTATCAAGTGTCACCAGCATAAGCACCTGTGTAGAAACCTGTGCAAGTGCAGTCACAACAATGAGTGTTGGTTGGTATAAATAGAGGCGAGGGTACAGAATGAAAACTTTCTCGCTCGAGCCGTTACAGGACTTCGAAATAAAGGATTCGTCAAACCGTCTACGAGGTTACCTTTAAAAGCTCGACAGAGTGAGTATAATCAAGAACAAAGGTATATTTGACGTCAGTTTTGCCGACGTCATACTCTTTAAAAATACGAGGGTTATACTAACTCCAACATATATAAGACTACATTAATATACCAGAGGGTTATTAACTCCTGAAATATGTTTTAATGATTCTGGTTTGTACGAAATTAATTTTGAATGAAAAAAATTCAATACATAAAATTCAAAGGGAAACTTTGCATATTTTTGTAGGGGGTAAAGCCTATCTGTGGTCAAGTTACTGCAGCTCGAACATGGGCTAGCTCGACCGGGGAAGTACCACCTTCTCACAGAAGACCGGCGTAAAATAGTCTTTAATCGCTACGTATCGTTCGATGAGTGAGACAACCCGTTGCCCTTTCCCTTTTCCCACCCTTTCTTACCCCTTCCCATTTCCCTCCCTTTCCCACTTTTTCCTCCCTCTCTTCCCTAATCGATGGTGGCAATCTATGTTGCGGATGTCCATGGGCGACGCTACTACCTCCACCAAGTAGCTCGTCTGCTCGGGACAACCGAGCAGATGGCCTTCAACATGAAAACAAATATTAATATTGGAAATCTAATGGAAATTTTAATAGAAAATTAATAGAATAATTTATGAATATCGAATATAATAATCCAAATCTCTAACTTTCATTAAAATATCTTTCATAATAAAGTATAAGATGACCCGAAATCTATCTGTGTAACCATAATTAATCAAATATTATATTTCAAACATCGTATACATTACACAAACAAATTATTATAATGAAACAAATTGTTGGATTTCCCGTAGGTGCTGTTTATTATAAAAGAATGTATCTATTGGTTCTGAAAATCTTTTTGTTGAAGAACATCTTCATGTCTAGATGAATGTTAATTTAAGTTTCCTATAGCTATTTTTTTTTAATCGAAATTGCTCATATCACTATTTTCTGATGAACACAAACAAGAATACAATATTTTGTTTCAATTGACTTATAGAGATTACAAAAAGTTTAACCCCCTCTTTAAATTATTTAACATGAGCCGAAGGAGGTTTCCTTCAAACAACAAAGCAGCCACACAGGAAGGGTATAAGGAAGCCTATTCTTGAGATATATAATTTCAGTATCGTTTATTTATATTATGCTGAACTTTGAATTTATACAAAGTATAATAATTGTATTGAGAATCATGCTAAATGTTTATTTCTGCGATATTATTTCGGATGATTCTCAATACTAAAGACATTAAAAAATCCTACATTTCAAAGGAGTGAATGGTTTGCTCACACCTAAATTTCTATTATAAAAATATGAAGTGGTTGACATTTTACATGTCTACTATGAATTCTTCCAACTTGCCTTCTTATTAACTGGATCATTTTAAAGTAATATATACATTGGGTTAAATAATTAAACAATTTTGGAATATAAAAGATATGAAAATTTTGTTTTGTTTAAACAACATAATGCATCTTTATTTCTTTGATACATTTGTGTATTTTATGACCGCCTTGGATATCTTATATCCTCGTTGTGTAAGCTATATAAACTTGTCAAATGTTCTGTTTGTAAACTGATTACAGTTTTTAAATTTAAATGTTTTTTTTTTTTTTTACAAAAGACGATACAATTATCTTGAAGTTTTTCGCTTTAAATGTTTCATAATATTATGACATTATCCAAAAAGGGATTATTAAACGTCAACTCAAAACCTAAGGCGAGCAATTAGACCTAAATAAACAGACGGTATTATGTTATAAGTTACTTGATATTTCAGAATTGCTAGTCCTTGTTCTGTCAACTTCTTCGGTTCTTTGAAATTTGATATAAAAACTGGAAATTAGTGTATTTCATATTTGAATTACGAAATAAGAATATATAACGATAAATTATTTTTAAGTCCAGATATACGTATTTCAGTGATGGAGGAACGATGGAGGATGTGTAATTAGGTAAGTTTTTTGTTTTACAATATTAAATCTAATAATAAAACAAGGAATTTGCCATCTGTTGCATTGCTATCCTTTAAACCACTCAACGTAATTAAATATTTGTGTTGAAGTAAAGGTACTATACTGAAACTTGGAGATTTGGAGAGAGATGTATTGGGTGTCACAGTTTATTAAATTAATTATTTGTATAAAGAAATATATCTACTTTCCTAATAAAACTCACATTAAGGAAAAAATATCAAATTCAAATTTATTCCAATATAATGTTTGCTTAATGCAATTGATGCAAGAGATATTTTATCATAACAATAAAAGATCTCTTAATATGTCATATAATTTTTTACCTTTTGTATGTTAGCATTATCATAGTTTGATTTCACTAAATACAAAAATGATGATACTGATGTAAATATTTTGTTATAAATTAAAATAAATATATACTGCGAAACAAAAGATCATTTTACTTTGGATATATTGATAGTAAGAAAAAAGAACCTTCGTTGGATGTAATTTATCTTCATCTATGAAGCAGCCATCAGCGACAAGATTGACGACCGCGATAGCATGTATGAATGAATAATGCTTTAAATTAGTTATTCTGTGCTTACATTTTAAAAAGTACCTGATTTTAGTCAAGAAACTTCTTTTAAAATTCCCATTATAAGAATTTTATCGCCTACCCCAAAAATAATCAAATTTTATAAACGAGATTTATCTATTAAAGTTTTAAAACATCATATTTTTAAATTCCAGAGGTCATTAACATTGGAGCTTAAAAAGTTATTAATACGCATCCTAATAAAGATAGAAAATTATTATTAAAAAAAAATATAGTAATGAATGTATTACTATTATATATGGCCATAAAACATACCAGTTTATTTTTATCCTGCTCTAGTCACTATAACACCCACACTGACAACTCATTAAGTAATGAAGACATCCAATAAGTGACCAACTCAGACTCTAGTCATGCTTGAAGAACAAGATACCAGGAATATATTTTATTGCATGGTAATGTCATTAAACTCTTAAAAAAAATGTTTTCTTCCTAAAACTCACAATCAAATCTTCGTAAGTCAACACATATTGCTAGAGATGAAAACTCTCGGCATTCGATGGATTCACCGTGTGGCTGCCGGGTCCATCGCGTTGCAGGGAGAGGAGCTTCAACAGTGCCTAGGACATGCGACCCAGATGTAGGTTTAAGGGGCGTGCGCTCTGGCTACCGAAAGACTGCCTCACGTATGATTTCTAAAACCCTATCGTGCCAACGCGAGTATTAACCGCTATCCAGGAGTACCCTACATCCCACCAGCAAATGCTTTGCAGTTCCAACTACCTCCCCGCAGATGTAGCAAGTTTTTTCGGTATCTTTCCCCCCTCTTACTAAATTACTTTGATCTGGGAGAGTCATCTGGAACGCATTGAGATAGAATTTTAGCAATGCTGGCGACCATCATCATGATTAAGGTGCGCCATTTTAGTGCTAATGGAATGCAAAAATCTCCTAACAAAAGGGTTTTATAAATATTATGGATGAGGAAAGGCCAACTCAAACCTGATATTAGGTAATTATTATTTATTATTTTTATGTAAAGTATGTGTAATAAATGTATGTATGGTATTAGACAAAGTAATAAAATAATTTCATATGTTTTAGGATAAATAAAAGTGTATAGACGATTTTGTTTTATTCATATCAACTCCTATATGTATAATGATAAGAATATTTATAGTTAAAAGTTATTGTATACTTGATCTCTTGTCGCCTAGTGTGGAACAAATTCCAGTTATAGAAGTCTTATAGTAACTTTCTCTGTCAAGCTTTTAGTTAAAGTGTGAAATTGTAGTTTATAAGAAGTGCAGAAGGCTAAGCGAAGTTATAACTTTTGATGCCAGAAGCTCTATTTTCTACATATTTGAAATATGGAATAAAAATCATAAGAGTAAAACAATTTCAACTTTGAAATTTAATGTGATATTCAAGGACCTACTACTGATGTAGTTTTTAAATTATAAAATGGCTATTATTTATAATACATTGAAATATTCAACTCGTCAAACTCATTACTAAAATAAATTGTTAAATAATGTTATTACTTGCAATACTTCTGACGTGAAAATCGATTCTTTGTAACAGTTATATGTCATTCTATAGGGTTTTCCATTAAGGGCGCTTGATCTTTGAAATGCAAAAAAAATACATGTAGGAAAGATATTTGCGAAATTTTTATTTTATTTGGAAGGTCTATCGACCCCATTATGTATGGAATATGACATCATTCAAATGACCGCCACGGCTTCGGTTGGTGGCGCGCACACGAAAGGTCCAATTTTCGATGACTCTGGCGCACAAATCGGGCTGTATTTGATCGATGGCGTGGCGTATGTTGACTTTGAGGGCATCGGTGGTTTGCGGCTTGTTAGCATAGACCTGCAACTTAAGAAAACCCCACAAGAAAAAGTCCAGCGGGGTCAAATCGCACGATCTCGGTGGCCAGTTCACGTCGCCTCCGCGCGAGATGACCATGTCCAGAAATTGCTCGTGCAGAACTTCCATCGTAGCGTGTGCTGTGTGGCACGTAGCGCCGTCCTGTTGAAACCACATGTTGTCCAGATCCATATTCTCAATTTCAGGCCAAAAGAAGTTGGTTATCATCGACCGGTATCGCTCACCATTGACGGTGACGGCCACACCATTATCGTTTTCGAAAAAATACGGACCAATCACGCCTCCGGCCCAAAATCCGCACCAAACAGTCACTTTCTGCGGGTGCATTGCCACTTGGTGAACCTCGTGTGGATTGGTCTCGTCCCAAATACGGCAATTTTGCTTGTTGACATAGCCATTCATCCAAAAATGCGCCTCGTCGCTGAAGATGATTTTTTTGCCAAAATCGGCGTCAACTTCCAACTGCTCTAATGCCCAGTCAGCGAACACACGGCGCTGTCTATGGTCATTAACCTTGAGCTCTTGGGTCAGCTGGATCTTGTACGGGTGCAGGCTCAAGTCACAACGCAAAATTCGCCAAGTTGTCGTCTGCGAAAGGCCGAGTTCCTGTACGCGACGCGGAATTGACTGCCGCGGGTTTTCGAGGACACTGTCGCGCACAGCGGCGATATTCTCGGCAGATCTCGCGTTACGTTGACGCACGGGAACCGGCTGATTGTTAATTGACCCGATTGACTCGAATTTGTCCACCAATCGACGGATAGTCGACTCGGCAGGACGATCATCGCTACCGTAAAACGGGCGAAGTGCGCGGAACGTTGCTCGAACTGAAGACCCATTTTCATAAAACAATTTTATGATTTGCACGTGCTGCTCGACACTGTAACCTGCCATGGTGGTTTGGGAGGACGGAATGAATATAATACACTGCATTTGACAGCTGTCACTCAAACAACATGGCCGCAATCAGCTGTCAAAGTTCAAGCGTCCCTATTGGAAAACCCCATATAATTAATGTCAAACGCAGTCAAACAAATTATATTGACTTATATAACTATATATATATATATATATATATATATATTTGTGCAACCGTGAGAACTACATCTATATTATTTCTAAATTTAAAATTTTAAGTAGGATCGTTAAATTTTCTTTAAATAAAATATATATTAAGTAAGTTGCTAAAGATTACAGAGAAGAAACTATGAAACTTTTAAAGCTCTGTTATTACTTTAAAATCGATACAAGACAAACCTTTTTTGATATATGATGACAGGTGGAAGACGGTTCGACAATAAAGGTTTAAATATTAAAAATCCATATCTTCTTTTTGTGCTGCAAAAATTGGTAGTTAATCCGAAGAAATAAAATTTTGTCAGTACCAATATTTCAATTAACAACCAAGCAAAGATAAATTTAATTAAAACAATACAGACGAAGTACTTATCATTTACTTATCAAACGAAGTAATTATCGTTTACTTATCAAAGATATTTAATCCATATATTAATAAATTATATATGAAAAGGATTTATTAAGGAAGAAATGTAGAGCAGAGACAACATATTTTTTTGTATTATATGTTTATGGTGACACTAATCCATAGAACTTCCACGTATAATTCCTTTCGCCGCATAAATTTCTTCAATACTGAAGTGGATATAAAAGTGTTCCATGTTTAGTAAATATTTTACAATCGTTTGACATCTTGTGGTGCTCTTCAGCAATTAGTACACGCCTCTATTTCGTAAAATGTTCGAAATGCGATGTATAAATATCGATAGGACAGGTTGTTAATTGAATTATTTTGTCAGTGGAATTCTCTAATATGGGAGGTACTCCGAGGAATTCAGGATAATTGATAGCAATCATTAATATATTTTATAGTGCTTTCTAATAATTTTATTATAAAACCAAATTTTCTAGAACTAAATTGTTCAATGCCAATTATCTCTGCTGAAATTGGGAGTCACTAGTTAGAATTAGTGCGCAGTGTACAGGATGATGGATGATACTAACTTGATTTTGCATTTTCAATAAATAAATAAAAATATAATATTTAGTTTTTATTTTATTAAATGTTCATTATAAGAAAGTATAATGTTTTATTATCTCATCATAGAAAATATTTATTTCTTAGATTTTTATTCATGTTAATAGCATTTGAATATGCATGACAAAATTTTATACATTTTAATTTTTTTTTATCATATTTAGTATATTACAATATATACTAAGATACGAATAATATATATTTTTAAGTGAAATTAAAAAATAAACTTCCATATGGTTTTTGTAACACCAATATTGTTTTTATTGTACTAGTTTAACTTAGTTTTTTAAATTACGTTATTTGAGAAAATTAAAAATCGTGATACCCATTTTTAAATTCGATTAAATTTTATCCCGCTTCAGCTATTTCAATGTGGACCTGCACTCACATTGAAATGGGTTCAGCCAAGTGCTAGCGACGTGTCTAAACTAACAAAACTAGAAACACTCTTGACCGAAGCTCTTGAATTTTTCGTATACTTTGCAGTAATGCATTACTCGAGCCAAGAACGTAACATTCTGTATATATGCTCACCTAATTATATCCTATTTATTATAAATTAACCGTAACAATAACAAAACCTTTCTGTGTAACTGTATTTTTATAAAAGCATAGTTGTGTATCTCGAAATGATGGAAGAAATGGGAAAATAAATATCTAGTCTAGTTAAAATGAGAAAAATTTAATCATATATTATTTTATACTTAAACCTAATATTGCTTATTAAATGTGAGTTTTAATATAAAAATATTTTGTATCAATTATGATATCGTAAGAGAATTTAAAATGATAATATCTACAATGATAATAATGTAACTTACAAGCGTTTCTTAATAAAATATTTATGTCGTTTTATTGAAACTTAGACTCTTAGTTTTTAAAAATTTTAAAATGATTACCTGAAAATGTTGGATAATTTCCAGATCAGAATTGAAAACAATTTTTGTCGGACCTAGTCCAAATTTTAATTAAAGTTTTCTGGCCGAATATTTTTTCTGGCTCGAAAATATTATTTTCAATTATTTTGATACGGTATTTAGGGCCGTTTTTGATAAATGTATTAAACTTTAAATCCATTGCCTTTACTACCTGTCGTAACTCTTGCATAGAACATTGAATTCAAAGTGTGTGACTGGCCGTGAGTTAAACAGAATTTAGAGATGACAATGAGTTATAGACGTAGTCTCGATCTTAGATACATTTGGGTTTAAATATATCAGTGTAAATTATTTATAAATTCACTAAATTAATTACGTGCAATAAGTTATAGGAAAAATTTTATTTGTATTTTATTAACACTTATTGTTATAAATCACACCTGTAGCTTTAGGGATTAACCAGGGACGGACGAACATTAGGCACATAAAAGATGTGAGTTGTTCCGTATTAAATTCATTTAAATATTATAAATAACTTATAAAAAATGTGTAAGATATTTTCAATTAATAAATATATTGTGTATTCGTTAGCAGAAAGAAAAAAATAAATAAATAAAAAGTACTTCTGATGTTTTTATACAAAAATGTACGAAACTGTACGCTAACAAAATATTCCTTTTATTATTTTGTTCGGACCAACCAAACGTACTAAAAATGTGCTGCTAACTTTCAATATTCTATTTTTACTAAAATTTAAGAAAATTTAAGAAGAGCAGTTCCGTTTATTAAAATGTACTGTAAAATTTCATATCATGTTTGCCAACCGCTCATATAATTTGTAGTAAATAATACATTCCAGAACATATTGAGCTGCGGCTTGCTTTCAACATTCTGGCGCAAGTGAGTATGTTTTAATTAAATTCGACATCCTATTAGCTATGCTTCATGATGAATGTTGCTTTAGAAGTATTTTCAAGATTTTTAGAAAATTTCTGTATTCTTGGTTTGTTCTTAATTTTAGTTACCAAATATTTGCCAATTCATTCAGCAATTTTTGTATATCTAGACGTAAAAATATTTTTTTAAACTAAGGAATAGGTAACTATGATAAATTAGTAGATGAATGTAAATATTCTGTAATATGTTAATAACACAAACTAATTGAATTAATTTAAAAAGGTCTGGTACTGATAAAGGGGCTGTCTTATGATAGTTTATCTATATTAAAATTTTTGATATTGTACGACTATTTTAAGTATTATAAATCTTAATTAAAATTTAAAAAATACAGACAAATAAAATAAAATAGCAAATAAATGATCATATCAAAACTTGTTTACTCACAATACATTTGATAATATAATCTTTTCCTTTTTTTTGTAAGTTATTGCAAGTTTTATTTTTTATGTTCATCAAGATATTTATTAGCGAACTAAAAAAAGTCCATTCAGTAAATTTTACAACTGAAAATTAAAGAATTATAAGATCACTATAATACTGTAAAATATACTATTAAAAACTTAGAAAGTTACACACTCGAGTCATGGCATGGTAAATGGAGGGCGATATTGTAGAGATTAAAATTGAAAATCCTGCTTTAGGCAATAATTTTCCATTTAATATTTTCTATTTTTATTTTTCATTTAGGTGTAAGTTAAATTTTACTTTAATGTTATAAATATAATTCTTACCCATACAAAACATACATTTCATGGAGAATAAATTATATAACGAGTAAAGCTGCTGACTGCGCGAAAGGAATACCTAGAAGTATGAACGAGTAGATTCCAGTTACCATATAAAAAAGGTGATGGTTTTGCTACACTAACATAGGGGCCATCCCATTGTCTTAGATATAGGTATAACTTATTGCTTTGTAATTTCAGAGACAGTTACAGGGAATCACTTAAGCTATTGACAAAATCGGGAGGAAAAATCATATTTTATCAAACAAAATTTTAAACGTAAGTCATTTGTTTAAGTAAATCAAGCTTTTTAAATAAATCTTCATTTACTTTAGATTATGATTGTCTCTTATAACCTGAGGTTTAACCGAGTTAATTACATGGTCTTAGTAATTCGTTATTAACAATAGTTACTTTATTAACGTTATTAGTCTTGATTAACCGCAGCCATGGAAGATAGATAAGGTCACACTTAAACAGTTTTAAAACACGTCAATGTAGGTATGAAGCATTAATTGGATAGACTTAATGATTACTGAAATCAGTATTAAATTCACCACTATAGACTAGCTGTACAAATATGCAACTTCAAAAACACTGTATCAACTTGGCTGCCACCTTGGTAAGTCCGAAATCAGCTTAATAGAGATGTGGCTATATTAAAAGAACCTGGGAGATCTATTATAATTTACTGCATAAACAGCATAGCTGATTGACAACTTATTAATTCACCATCAGTTTATAATATCACATTTAATGAGAGAACAGAAGAAAATGTTTGAAATTAATTATCAGTATCGTTAGAAAATTATAAAATATACTAATTAAAAATATAAAAATCTGCATGATGGAATTCTCATATGATTAAATTTATATTTAATAATTAAAAGAAGAAATAGAAAAAATCTGTAATTTTTAATGAGCTTAAAATTGATTTCTTTCTATCAATTTCCTGGTAATAAAATTATAAGACATGATTCAGTGTTCAAAAATTATAACCGAAGTATAAAAAGTATTTGAAACTAAATGGTAATCTATTTTAAAATATCCTTGTTTCTAGATACGTGTGCATTATATAAATGCAATGTTTTCCTCGCCGTTAAACTCCAGAAGGACGTTGAAATTTACATCACATTGAGCACCACTGACATTCACGGTGCATCTCTTGTAATAAAAATAAATTTATCTTGGTGGAAAAAAATAAATGCCTATTATATTTAAAAATATATAAGTTTTCCTTTTGCTTTTTATAAAATCTTATGTTTCGGGTTTTTTAAAAAAAAAAGGTAATCTTAACATATTTTTGAAGGAGAGGTAGCAAGTCTATGATATTAGTTAACAATAAATACGATTTATTTCTTTTATTTTAGTTAAGCAATAAATATATCTCATATAAATAACGACAGATCTAATTGGTTTGAACTACGATCAGTCCCTTTCACACTTGACGTAAGAAAACCTATTTATTACATTTAAAAAGGCAGTGTTTATCCAGTTGTGTATATTCCAAAAATGTCTCTAAATTACTGTAGCGCATATTTTTGGTGTTACGAGTAAGCCGTAATTCTTTCACGGAACATTGAATACAAAAGTTTCTGTAATCGACTGTGCACTGAACACATTTGTAAAGTGACACGTTTAAGTTATAGAACATTCTGCATATCGCAATTTTACTGCACTGAATATAAATGAAGTTTTTATACGAACTAGTTGTTAGGAGTGACATTATTCCATTTTAAATGAATTGTGATAATCAGTAACATCATTTGGAATTTAGTACAGTTAGATATATATCAAGATGAAAATATTTAAAATCTATTCGTATTTTAATCATAAAACTACCTTATTCGATCCAGAAACTTAACAATACCTCTTCTATAGCTTTATAGTATTGTCACGTGTTCTTGAAAGCTATTAGCAAGAGACAATTTGCCTTTTTTCAAGTGTAAGCCACGCCACATGCGAGTGATAAAAGGATAAAATTGAGACTTTTTCGTAAAAGAGACTTTTAAATCAAAATATATAGGTAACATTTAGTAGCGTGTGATGTTTGAAAACGGGACTACTTCCTTTAGGCTTTTTAAGTAATAATTTTAATTAATTTGTGAAAATCCCTTACACATTTGTATTTCCTTCAATGAATTTATTTGCGTCTTAAAAAATATATCATCTCGCCTTCTCAGCATTCTATATTTCTCTTCATGCATATATCAGTAAGCAAGAGAAGGAATCTGAACTTTTGCAGGCGGGTGGATCACCGATACTGAAAGTCCTTCAGAAACTTTTCAATTCGGCCTAGTACGAACGTACCACGCCTGAAGCATGGAACAAGAGCGTGGTGGTATTGTTCTTCAAGAAAGGTGGTAATACTCTCCTGAAGAACTACAGACCCATCTCGCTCTTGAGCCACGTTTTCAAGCTGTTTTGTAGGGTGATTATAATCGTCTCAGGCGCAGGTTTGATAACTTTCTGCCCCCGAACAAGCCGGGTTCAGGAAAGGCTATAGTTCCGACGACTACATGTTTACTTACGATGAGCCGCGTTACCCAGAACACCGAAGAGTATAACTTGCCACTCCATCTAGGGTTTATGGTCTACGAAAAAGCCTTTGCTTCGGTTGAAATATGGGCGGTACTGGAGTCTCCAAAAAAAAAAAACCACCATGTATAATACGAAACTCATCTCTAATATCCATTTCGAATCTACCCCTGTTATGATTGAGAACTCGTTCCTTGAAGTTTTTGACGCGTACCTATTTTGATGTATACCTATAAGAGAAAGTCCAGTTAGGAAGGTCAATCGCCGAATCCATAAAATACCTCAGAGCCATAAAACGAAAGTCTTTAATCAGCGTATGTTGCCAGTGACGACAAATGGATCCAAAACATGGTGTTTCACCAAAGACCTTATGAATAGGCTCAGAGTCACTCAAAGGGCCATGAATTGCGCTATGTTCGGAGTTTCTCTAAGGTATCAAATCAGAAATGAGGCGATACGTAGAAAAACGAGTGTCACCAACATAACCAAACGGATTAGCCAGGCCGCTTCCGATCGAAGCAAATGGAAGTTAATGAGGGAGATTTATATCCAACAGTGGACCTCACACAACTGAGTTGGATGGATGGATGGATATATCAGTAACATCTCTTTTTATGACAATAATAAAGGACGGTTTGTCGTCGAAATATTTTGAGAGGCAGATTTTGACTTTTCGAAGGTAAATGTTGTTCGCTAGGTTGTTTTTTAAACTTACGTCGTACACGGTTGAAACTATTTTATTAACATAAATTATATTTTAATCCTTTAGTTTTTTAATGAGTCACTTTATTAAAGGCAGATGAACAGGTCCCATTAGTTTTAAGCGCTTTAATATCCTGGTATATAAGTTTATATTAATATTATAAGTGCATAATGTGTTTGGAATAGGAGTTGGAGGATTATTATAACTTTTTTTTAAAGATAAGATGGTTATGGCAGATCGCAAGTATAAAAAAATATCTGGAATAGTTTAAAATTTAATTAAATAGTTAGATATGCAATTGCTATCTAAGGAATATAAAAGTTTTCATTGTTTCAATATTTATACCTATGCAGATTGGGATCCTTTTTATTTGCTTCTCATGATATATATTTTTGATACTTTGATGTAGTTACGCTCCAGGACTAGTTTATTACATACAAATAAACTAAAAATATAGTTTCCGTCATTGAAACCCAAGATGTTTCGAAACTAGTCACGTACATTTAGCGACACTCCAATACGGCTCCTCAATTTAAGAAACACTCCAAAGATATTTAATGATACTTATTGGATAAAACCTTTTGGACTAAATGGTATCCAATAATCAATTCTGAGAACCGGAAAGATGAAATAAAGGTTCAACGTTATATTATTATTGATATGGTACTTACATCAACAAAATAATGTTTTTTAACTGTTATTATATTCGAAATTTTATCTTGTCCTGTCCTACATAAATTGAACTATGTCATTAACTTTCAGTTAAAACATACAGAGAGTATAACAGTGTCGTAGTCCAATTAAAGTACAAAACGATAAAATATATGTTTCGGAATGTTAAAGTTTAACTATATAAAAATATATAATTCTATTTGTTTAAATAATCAAACAAGGTGAATTCTTTTAAAACAGCGTATTTGAAAAAGGTGACATTTATATTTTAAACCATAAAGACTTCAAAACCTTAAAAATAATTTTCTAGAAAAATATTATACTACTTCTTCTGTAATCCCTCCCGCACTAAGTATGTAAAACAGCATATTTCTAAATAGGCTTGCTTTCTGAAAGTTGCTAAAACCATTCTGTTAAATCAAAGCAGAGCGAAACACAATGTATATTCACATCTTTGGAGCCGACTCTGTGTCCATAAAAAAAGTTTTTACTCTAGCTAATCTTCTAGTCACAAATTCTAGACTTTTGTCCTCGAGCTTCTTATAAAGGAGTTAATCTTACAATATTTTACAAAAAAAATATTTTCAAGAAATATAGTATAAATATATGGAATCACGTACAGTGTAATCACGGTTTGCATAATTTTTTTAATTTTGTTTTTGAAAAAGCCAACGATAGTTTAAATAAAGAATTAACTTTAAGATTCTTTAAAAATATCGGTTTTTTTTTGTTACATCACGCTAAACGGTAAAAAGGATAATGTGGGTCACAGTAATACAAAAGTGAGGCAGCTATTATTTTATACCTTATCTTAAAATGTGAGAAGATGGTAAAAAAAAATTTATAAATTAAGTTGAATAGACAAACTCTTGCTTTACAAAATAATATGTAGTTTTAGTCACACTAGATTTCATTAAATTTTGTAAAATATTCAATGCTTTAGTTCTTTAATGGTTTTAGATTTTTACTTTTATTGGAAACATAATTACATGATTTGAAAAACTAGATTTTATGGGATTGTTAATGTAGTTGTTTTTTTTTTTCACTTCACATTTAAATTATGTATAAATTTCTCACAAATACTTTCATTTATTTTAAGCTATTAGATTAAATGATCGTGTTTTAAAAAATCCAAATAGTTTCTTTTCTTTCCAAACTTCACAATCACAAATATAAAAAAGTTCAAAAATGTATAGTAATTTCAAAAATAATTCTAATTAGTAACTCTAAGCTAAAAAGAAATAAACTCAAATGATATGCTTGTTGTGACTTTATTCCTTTAGATTTTTTATTACTGTGATAAAAAGAATATTAATATTTTATTATTTAGTTTCGTATTGTATGCTACATCTTTATTCCATTTGAAGGATGATTAATCATTTCTAAACATTTTTAGTTATTGCATTTAACAAGTGTATTCATTTTAAAATTAAATATAAGTCAATCACTATATTACAATTATAGTAATAGAGCAAGATCCCAGGGGCCTTTAATAAAAATTACTTCCACCGCCAACAAAGTTAAGATGAGAATTATGTTTATTTCTTATTATCAAATTGCGAGAACTTCATGGTGACTATTTATTACTAAGATATAAAAGATATGTCGAAATAGTAGCAGTAACAAAACGAAAAACTATTTTGTTCTAAATGAGTTCTCAGGACAATTTCAAGGACATAAAGCCAATCACAAACAAGAGGAAAATCGAAAAGTTGGCTCCACATTCCAGGACCATCGTCATTACCTATTATTGGTCAATTTCATCATTTCCTTCCGGGAAGTGTGTAATGTTTACAATAGTTAAACAAATTTTTATTATAAGATAATAATAATTTACTGCTCTATTTTTGTTCTTGATTGATAATTAGGTCCTCTTTATGAATGTAGTAGTTTTGATTTTCAAAACCACTTGTATTCAAACTACGGACCCACAGTAAAACTATATAAACTGCTGGGACGGGAGCCCATAATCTTCATTTTCGACGCAGAAGCTTCGGCGCAAGTAAGAAATTATATATGTATATATTTTTAAGTTTGGAATCAGTCAAACCTTTTTTTAAGCTGAAGCTTTTATTCAAATTGATAATACAATTGAATCTTCTTTAAGAGTAAGTTTTTAGTATAAATGTTATTCAAAGAAATAATGAAGGTTCTTATTTATATCATATTAAAATTATTTCTCTGAAAATATTTTTACTTGCTCAACCAATTTCGAGTATGTCTAACTTTTATGTGTATCTATGTAGGTACTCCGACGAGAAAATTGGCTGCCTAATCGCCCAGGATTTCCGTCGCTCGAATATAACAGAAAACATTATAGCAAACAAAGGAGAGACCTATCAAAACCAGCTGGCCTTGTCAATGAGTAAATATTGCATATTTTTTCTTAGTGATTAATTATTTTAATATATTGTTTATATTTAAATAACATTTAAGTTGATGCATTCCAATAAAAAATATATTATAAATTAAGTCCTTAAAATTTTTGTCAAAATGTTTTCAGCACGGGAGAAAATTGGAAAAATTTAAGAGCTATGGTAAATCCCATTTTACTAAGAAAAAACATTATCGAACTATACATACTAGAAATCAAACAAATTGCAGTAGATATGGTGAAAAGGTATTTGTTATTTATAGATAATTATGTTAACTATCAATAAGACTACTTAATGCAAACTTCCTGTACGGATGTTTCATCAATTTTTTTTTGTAAGTGTTTTTTTTTTATAATTGTAATTCTTGTAATGTTTTTAAATTTCTGCAAACTTTCAGAATAAGATTAAGGCGTAACAAACGAAACATAATAAAAAATAAGTTCAACATTGAAATGAACATGTGGACACTTGAATCTATAAGTGTCATAACATTAGGTAGAAGACTCAACTGCTTTAATCCCAACTTGAAAAGAGTCTCATCCAAATTGTTAATGATTTTTTTGTTATTGTTGATAAACTTGATTTTAAGCCAAATTTTTGGAGGTATTTTTCAATTCCCACATTCAGGAAAGCTATGAAACTTTATAAGGATCAAGAAATGTAAGGAACAAACTATTTATTACTTTTAACCCCGGAAGCAAAAAAGGGTATTATATCTTTAACATCGATCTCCTAATGTATCTCAGTGTGTCTGACCGTGATAAAATTTGTTATTATAAATTTATATATCCTTAGATTCATTCTATATAGAGTAAGTCAACGTTTAATACAAGAAGAAAGTGAAGCAATGAGTTTGAATAATAATTACAAGGGTGATAGAGAAAAGGGAGTTTTAGAAAAGTTAATCGATATTGATAAAAGAATTGCTGTAATTTTGGCTAGAGATACTCTGTTTGGAGGAGTGGATACAGTAAGTAAAAGGATAATTAAAAATAATACTTCTTAGTCCTGCAAATAAAATAAGTTAAATTTTTAAAATTTGTCAATATTTCAAGCTTTCAAAGATACCTAGTACTATAACTTCAACGCTGTATCTTCTTTCCCAAAATCAAGGAAAACAAGACATATTAACAAAATATATTAAGAGAGGAACTATGTTTGGGTAAAACATACTATTTAAAGTCATGTCTAAAAGAATCTTTGCGAATGTTACCAGTAACAATGGGAATCATAAGAAAGACAACCAAGGATTATAGTTTACTCGGCTTCGATATCCCAAAAACTGTTGGTGTATATTTTTTTATGTATATTTTATATAAGAATTCCTTTTTTAAAATATATTTCTGTAAGCTATTAATTATGATTTAACTAACAGACGAGCTTGTTTTTTGGACATCAACTCCTTTCAATGATGGATAGCCACTATCCAAGACCTAATGAGTTTCTACCGGAACGATGGCTGGTGGACAAAGACGATCATCTATGTTATGGAAACGCCCATCCTTTTGCATATACTCCATTTAGATTCGGTACTAGAAGCTGCATTGATAAATAAATAATAAAATCAGATTTTTATTATTTTTATTGTGTTTGTTGAGCTATGAAGACTTCTAGTTTTTTTTTTTTTGTTTTTAAAGTTTGATTACTGGCAAACAGAAGATTTTGTTTTTAGGTCGTCGTGTAGCAGATCTGGAGCTGGAAACTTTTTTAACGACAATTATAGAAAACTTTCATGTAGAGTAGTTTGCTCCTCATCCAAAATTTAAGTTCAGCACTCTTAATTACATGGTACCACCTTATAATTTTATTTTTAATGATGTAAAATAATTAAAAGTGAAAATCTATAATCTTAATTTGTCTTCTATTGACCCATCTTGGTGTTTGTTAAAATACATTCAAACTGATTCACCTTAAATATATCAGAAGAATATTAGTGGATTTTACAATCATTAATAGATAAGTCCAAGATTTAAAACATGTTTTGCGTTTCACATTATCCTTATACTTGCTACAATTTCTTAGATCTAAAACATTTATGAAAATATTTATATATAGTTATGATTCTTTTTCGTAACGCGAAACATAAATTTTAATAGTAAATTAATTTTAAAATATTTTTTTTTTTATACAATTATGACCTTTCCAAAAATGATATGCCAAAAGTCAGTTTCAAATACGAAATAATTTAAAAGATCAAAGTGCACGTAAAGTCTCTGCTTTGGTTTGCTTTAAAGTTCACAGGAATAAGTTAAATTCACATCATTGCATTATATGTAGCTGTAAGATGTGTAGAAGGAATATAAGTTGTATGTTATACATATCCGTGTTAATCCTGAAAGGTTTTACTAATTATTGGTCCAAGAAAGAAAACTGAAAGACATAAGAGCCAAGCCTCAGAGTTATGTATCTATAGCGATAATTAAAATTAAACAGCATAAAAATATCAAATAAAAAAATTATTTCATTTTTATGATAATAATAAATTTATATTGGAACACGATTCTGTGGCAATGAATTATAGTAATAAAAAATATTTTATGTAAAAATATATATATATATATATATATATTATTTTCCAGATCATATTGTTAAAGGCATTTAAAAGATTTTTTGTCTGACTTTATGTTTTGTCGGTTGTTAACACAATTTGTGACGTATTAACTCGTCGGTTATTTCACAAAAAAGTATTTGGATTTAAAATTTTTATAAAAAAATCCTTTTTTTATTTTATATATAACTAAGTGAAATATGTATTTATAAAAAAATATGTAAATGTAATAACAGACTTGGCAAATATTTTAAGCAAATACTCTATTCACATTAGTTATAAAACATTTGTACACAGCACAACAAGGAGTCATATTTTTGGACTACAATACTGCTAGATTGAAAATTTATACGTGCTTCTAAATGAATTTCAAAAGAGTAAATTTGTAAGGGTACGAATCATTCTCGCCGGAATATTAAGATTTCTCAATATTAGATAGAGTTTTTATATAGAATTATCGTAACAATGCAAATAGGAAGTATGTTCAGAAAACAGAGCTAGAAACTATAGTACTTTAAGAATGAGATCGTGAAATTAAAACCCCTGATCCCGCTACAATTACCTTTTTTAAAGAGTTGCACCATTACTTACCTGGAGATAAATGAAAGTTAATCCATCATTCAATTCATGTCCATTGTACAAATAATTTTATTGTAAAGATGAAAATGATTTCAGTACAAAAAAAAATATACTTGTTCTATCCAGAAACTGTGGAAGTAGTAAGTTAAAACTAGTTTACACAATAGTATCATTAATTATTAGCATACAATGTGAAATACCGTCAAAAATATATCGTATATTATCTTGAAAATTATATGCCTCTTACCACTTTTTGAATCAAGGCACTTTTAACAATAAAAAAAACTCTGAGGAACATACAAGATTTTTCACTGAGTAAGATCACTTAAGAACATATACATAAGTTTGTTTCAACATATATTCACTTAAACGAAAAACCTAATAAAACTAAACAGTGACCCTTAAATAATTATGAACTTCATTTTGACCTTTTTATCGAAGGCAAAGTCATATAAAAAAAAGAAATTTACTCAATCCTGTTATGTAGCAATAAAAAATATAATATGACTGTATAAAAAAATTACCGACGGAGTTGCTCGTGATATGATTGAAAATCAATTTTATATAAAAATTTTAAACTCTATTTAAAATATAACCTGAGGTAATTTTTTTGGTTTAAAATACAAAGAGATAATAATAATATGATAAAAGATTCGTTCTCATACGAAATGAGACTTTGGGCTTTAGAATCAATTTCAACAGTAGCCCTAGGGCGAAGACTTTATTGTTTTAGTAATATATTACGAGAAGACTCCAGAAAATGAGCTCTTACAATGTATTTGGAACTTTGTCATAGTAACTGAGAAACTCGACTTTTTAATGTCTGGAAACTCGACTTTTTAGTTTTGTAATTACTGAAACATAAAAAAAGTATGGAGTTACAAAGTAATTTAGAAAGGTATTTCTTTGTATTAAATTTTCTTGACCAAACCTTCGCAAAACCACACTAATCATTTTTGAAATTATAAGATTTATAATTAACAAAGGAAAATTAGCTTAGTGAAACAAAATTTTCAAGTTCTGTTTGTAATTTATGTATAAGTTTAAATGAAAACCGAGAAAGAGGTGGCCAGAAGTCAGATCTAAAATTTCGTCAGTGATATATTGTTTGCTGGAGTTAAAACGGCAAATTAGGAAAATATTAGTATATTAAAATCTTATAATAATTTTCACCTTGGAATTCTGTAATTGCGGCTCTTTATCTACTGGCAAGTAACTTGAAATAATAAATTAAACATAGAGGAGAATTTTTATTGCGACCTTAACAAGGGCAGTCTCCGAAAGCATGCATAAGAGAATCAACGAGTCTTTTACCTGTATCAGCTGGGAGTATGCGTCTTACAAATAAAGATTTTAATCTCTTGGGCTATCACATACGTAAAATGTAGATGTATAAACGTGTAGCGTTTATAATATATAAATATCGTTTATATAAATTAATAAAGTATATTCCAGCAATGCATCATATATCCTCACCATATTTAACGCCTCATGGAATCCCAATATCCGAGGAGCCGTGAATTTATTCCGGAAAGGTGGCTAACGGACAAGACAGATCCATTATACTACGGACACACCTTCCTTTCGGATCTGGTACAAGAACAAGTATATGTAATCAATAACAATTTTGCTATTTCTTTGCAAGTTGGTTTTTTTACAGCATTTCCTTACAAACAAAAATAAGTGGATCAATGGCCAAAACAAATTAGTTGTTATTTTTCAAGTAGGTTTATTATCTTTTAAAGTAAAAATACTATCATATTCTAATGTTAATAACCGAAAACGTTTATGTACTCAAATTCTGTCTCTTTTGTTTGTAACTTAGGGCCTAGAAATAAAGTGTAGCGTGTCTCAGATTACATTTTATTTTTTTAAATTTTATGAGAAAAATTGTTGATGTAAAAATGAGATGCTATTATGAAAGATATCCACGGGTATGGATTGATCATTCGCCAAAAGTGAAAGACATTATAATAGTTCATTTAAAGGGTAAATATAATTTTATACTAAAAAGAATCTGCAAATAGGATTTATATATTTCCGATATTTTTTATGCCTCCATTCAACGCAATAAAAACATCCCGTATAAAAATAAAATCTCAAGAAATCACCCTTACTGATACATTACGTAATGCTCTCTGAAAAAAGTGAAGCTTGACAACAACCAAACGAAAGGAATCCATTTCGCTTGAGCTATCTACGAAATTGGGAATTAAGGGCGTTATTGCTTATACGTGATAAAGATATTAATACGCGGTGTGTATTTTGAACCTTGTGTCATTAGATACGTATATGTAAACAATACTATAAATGCTGTAAATGATGTCTCCTCATAGTTAATATATGTTTAAAAAATTTAATTCATTTATGACTTGGATTCCTATTTATTGAAAAAATATTTTTTTTTGACTAAATCACTATACAAACAGTAACTTTTTATTATTCCATACCGATAACAAAGTAATTACGAATTTCATGCATAATAATTCTGCAGCTTTTGCGTAATCAGGTAACGGACAGAACATAACACAAAAACACATAATTTTTGCATCACGTGCACGCGTTATATAACATGAATAAAGGAGACATATGAAAAATAAAAATAACTTATCATGTTTAATAATTATTTAGTTTGTAAAATAATAGTTAAATACATTGAATTCTAAATGATTACTACATCCGAGTACTTATAAATCTTTGAATAAGACTTGGAAACATCCATCATTAACTGTCTCAAGCATTAATCACCTAAGTTCGTTAAAGATTTCACTTAATTCACAACAAGACTCTAACAACAATAATGAAGCGCTTTGGAGTTACAAAATGATGTTATTATTTAAATGAAATACTCTGGATATTTGATGCTAGTAGTCTCGAGATAGAAATGAAAATTAATAAGGAATAAATTGTTACAAAATTATATACAACTTTAAAAGAAAATCTAATGGAATACTCGAAAGTCAAGTGGCGTTAGCGAATCTTTTACGATTATGATAGTCAAGGAAAAAACAATGTAGTCTTGTCTTGGATGGGTGATCGAATCAAATTAAATGTATACTCGTAAAAGTCTTTGATAATCAGTCAATGATCAATCATCAATATCAATGGCATCAATACATATTAAAAAACAAAGTCCCTCGCCGTGTTTGTCTGTCGGTCTGTTCGCGATAAACGGAAAAACTACTGCACCGATTATCAGACACCTGTCATCACCACTCGATAGGGTGATTGTCGAGGATGGTTTTAGTATAAATTAGTTAATTTTTTTTAATACTTGTTTGTAAATTAACGATATTTGTTGAAGATGTCGGGAAAACATGAGCCGCCGGAGAGCCTTTAATGAAAACGCTGTCTTTGAGATATAACAAAATAAGATATGGTAGAATTATGTATCTTATATAGGTCTACAGAAAAACCCGTGGTGGCGTATCTCTATACCTTAAGGATAACATACTATATCCAATTTAAAACTTTAAAAAATTGGCATTCCCAAAGTCTTTATTGGAAAGCTATTTATATAAATACGGTATAAAGTCTTATCAATTTAAATTACTTCATTTTCAAGCATACCTCAGTATCTGTAAATTACTTTTTAGATCATTTAAATCGGGCCTACCGTTTTAAAGTTATCATAATATAAGTTTAATTATTCGCAAAATTAAATAGGCTACTTTATTTTTTTTGTAAAGAGCCCGTGCGAAGCCATGGCTAGCACTTAGTATTGTATATATTTATTTACACTGCAGAAAATACAATACTTACCTTTTTCTTTTATCAAGCCTGTTTAATCCTCGCTTAGGCCCAGTAATTACTTCTAAGGGATAACAATTTGGTGCTAAACTAAGGTAGAAAATTATCTAACCTCATTAAATTAACAGTTGATGTGTATATCTACATTGAAATTTGACGGGAAGGTATCAATTTATTTATAATTAATTATACTATGCCGTTGTAATTAATATTAATTATCCTTTCATAACTTACATTTTCTATAAACAAAGTCGTTACAAAGTTTTCACTATTATAAAAAAATATAACAGATGACAACTTATACTATAAGACGTCGAAAGAAGAGTGCATACGGTGCTTTTAAGAAAAGTCCAATGGCGTTTACCGCGACGCAAAGCCGCTAGCAAACTTAGTAAGACTTATACGCAAAGCTTACTGGAATTTGTACCCATAATAATCCCCTTGCTGTCATTTACCATAAAGTAACTCAGCGTCATCTAAACATAAGAGTTTTAAAAAGAAAATATTTACAATATTGGGAAACCTTTGGTAGATAGAACAAATATTTAAATTAAAATAAAATTACAATTTAAAATGTTTATTAAATATAGCAAATCAACGATTGCATGAACAAGTAATTTTGGGTTTTGTCAAGTGAAATTAAAATTAACATTAATGTGTTATACAAGTTATCTTCAATTGTCTAATAATTCATTTATACTATGTATGTATACTAATATGTATATTTAAATTAAAAATAACATAACACATACATTACACGACAATAAACTATCGGACGGTAAGAAAATAGAACATTGTGCGCCGCATACAATTTATTGGACAATTTGAAACATACATTATTACAGGTAAAACACATTATGAAAAGTAATAGTACAATAATTTTTAAACGTGAGTGTCATTTTGAAGTAACTGTTTGTAGATTTTGCTTAAAGGATAAATAAATGTACTTACATCCAGACAGAATCGCAAAGCTGTCGCATTTATAAGATTAATAATATTTTCTTTATCAAAATAATACTGTTTTACAAATACCCACAAATACAAATTTATTTATCGATGTTAAAAAACACCAAAGAATAGTTTCAGTTCTTTTTGTCACGAAGTAAAGGGAAATTTAAATTGTAAATATCGCTGAAAGCCAATAATAACAAGCTTTGTGCATCCGACATTTGCATCGAAATTAAGATCGGTTGCATTTTCAAACAAACGTTTCTAAAACAAAAAAGAATTCTATTATTTTGTATTATTCAAAATGGTATTATTCAGCTTTCCTGATTTAAAGACTAATGAAGTTATTGACAGTGTTATTAGAGTGCCATTTACATGCAATTACTTATCAATCATTAGTGCTGAAATTAAATTCATCACTAGTGGTGACTAGTGTTTGTCCGCAATTTCGTCAGCATAAACTTCGGAATTGGGATCAGGGAGAAATGTAGTGAGTGTGTTAAAGCAATAGATAATCGAATTAGGGGGCCGATTAAAGCAACAGAGATAATCGAATTAATCCGATGTCTAAGCTACATTACTGTGAATTTTGATAAAAATCTGTTTAGATTTTTTTTGGGTGAAATAAGATTAAATTTCCACACATTCTCACAAACTTTAGCATTTATATTATTTAGTAGGATTTATATTATTAGTAGGATTACCAAGTTTAAATTTAATATATTATTAGGAATAAGGAAAACCATTATGAAGATAACTAAAAAAAAATCATAAAGAGAATTTCAAACGATTGATTTCATTGCTAATTCTTACGCTGAATGGGTCTTGTTTGAGAAGCCGATTCATTTAAGTAAAGATGATTGATTTTCTGAATAACACATAAATAATGTGTTGCAGAGTTTATTTACAATAAATAACATTATATCTATAAAAAATATTTATAAATTTTCATTCCGTTTAGACAATCACTAAAAGATTATATTAAGTGTGTTTAATCATTTGCATACACATTTTTTTTTACATTAATATATGATTTGGATAATTATAAAGATAATGATATCTAAAATTTTCGCCAGTTTATTCGTTTAAATGAAACTAATATTTTTCGGATAAACTACGCGTGATTTATTTTTGTAAAAAACTACATACTCCCGACGTTTCGGTTACTTTTCAGCAACCGTGATCACGGGCATCTCGTCTACCCTCGTCTACAAAAATAAAACACGAGTAGTTTATCCGAAAAATATTAGTTTCATTTAAATAATTATAAAGATGAATATAAAATATAATGTTCATAGTAAACGTTGCAAAATGTGAAAGAATAATTTAATGTGACCTTGATTGTATTTCTAGTGCCCATAAGTAGACAAGCACTATTAAATGGATCAGTAGACCTGAAAACATAGCTTCGTTTTCGTTGATTGATTCTGCGAATAGATTTAGTTCGGTTTGTATTTAAAAAAATAAAATGGTGAAATATTTTAACTATACAATTAATCTTTTAAATATTTAAACATAAGTAGATGATGGATTGAAGATAAACTTCACAGTTTACAGAAAATTTTAAAAATATTTCAAATATCAAATAAATTTCATTGAATTTTTTTTCTATGATCAAAGTTTTCATTTTCGTATAGATTTTCTCTTCGTATTCGACGTAAAAAAGAGTGAATTCCACTTATTTCAATATATCCATGTCAAGTTATACGAGGAAAGTAAAACTAACAACATCCAATATTCGGGGAATTACATATGTTATAATCAATAGAAAATAATCTGACTTAGGGGTAACTTCACTTTTATCTTTATTTTTCGATAAATCTGTTGAAAACAACTTATACCAGCGTCGTTTGGATTCATTGACCAAACTCTAGAATTATATTTGTATTTACTATTTATGATAAAGGCCCCGACCTGTACTTTATACTTTAAATTGGGCTAACATAATAAGTTATTACACAAATTTAGTAAAAGTAATATATCTAAAAACTATGGTTTTTAAATATTTTATTCAAGGTGATGTATTAAATTTTATCCTACATTTCGGTTAATTTACAGCAATCGTGAACACTTTTTAACGAAAACCATAGCTTTATTTAAAAATATACGACGGAAATCTTAAATTTATATTAAAAATTCACATTAAATTCTACTCCTAGAAATACATCAACTACGTTTTAAATATAAATGTACTATTTTGGGTACTGGTTCTGCTACATATATAATTAGTTATTTTTGTACAGCATTCCATTTTTTTTAATCTCTTAAGGAAAAACAGGGATCAAGATAATCATAATAAAATTATCGAAACGTCAGAAATATCGTAGTGAAAACAAAGGCCTGACAAGGGACTGACGTAAGAGTATAATTCTTTCTTTCAAGTCTGTTCTAAAACAAGGAGAAACTTATTGTTCTTTGATAATGCAATGTTATTTAATTTCAGTTTTAACGAAGTCCGTTAATATGTGTTTTATAATTTATTGTAAAAAACACGTCTAAAATATTTGTATATAAGTAAAAAACTAAAATAGAAAACAAGTATCTCGCTTTATCTTAACTTTTAGTGACCTATGTATGTCTTGTCGGATGACTGAATATTCTAACAAAAACATTGTCATCTTTCGACTGTTTAATACGTTGTAGTGGTTCTTATTTGTTTGATTCAAAACGATCTCACAACAGTTATACCCTTGTAATTGTTATGTTATTTAAGAAATCAATTCATTTACATATCAATATTTTCATTATAATGATTATCGATATTCCATGTTTGAGTTCATAATAATAAAATCAACTTAATTAATAAAAACGTGAAAATCTATGCAAATTAAATCTTCCAATAAAATCTTAAATAAAAAGTCTTTTAAGGAACGATAAAAATCAATTGTTTCTCTTGAAATTAGAAGTAGCGAGGGGAAAAGTAATATTTAGTTGGAAGCTATCCATCTTCATCTCAAATACGGCCTCTGAGGACAGAAAGATTGACGGCCCAAACTTAATGTAAAGAATATTCGGTTAGTAGAAAAACTTTAAGTTTTAAACAGCTATTAGTGTTTTTTTTTTTTTTGTAGTCTGGGAATAATTTTTTTCTTTATCATTTTAATTAAACAAGAAGATTATGCGAGAGTACTGACTACTCTATGCTTCTGTCGTATATTTTTTTTTTATTTAATGAGTCATAGTAACGATCTTTATATAAAGAATACTTTTTTTAGCCTACTTTGTTAACTTAAGTTTTATAATATTGAGCGTGGCGTCTTTCCAAATATATCATAAAAAAACCTTAAAATCGTTATCTTATTCATTTATCATTTTTAACCTTTCCTTAATTATTTTAAAAATGTTAACAAATATAAACATAGTCTGGCGAAACTGCATTTTTGGGCGAATTCTTTCATATTGTAATTTTATCCGTTACATCGTAATTTTTATATAAAATGGTTTCAATTAATATGAAAAAGATACTTTCAATTAACTAACTTATTTTATTTTCCTGGTTTGTTAAATATATTTAACCTAAAATTTGAATTTTCAAATAGTAAATTTATATATTCGGACATTATTGTCCACGACAACAATGATCAATTTCACAATTTTTCATAAAATTATTGTCATTTATATGTTACAGTTCATATAAAATATATCATTAATATATCATTATTTTAGTAGGTCATGTCATTGAATCAGTAATATTTTATTTTAACAGATTATTAACGAAAAACTTCACTATCTGTCACAAGAAATTCAAAAATAAAATTGATAGTTGTCATAAATACAATACTAAACTTGCTGAAACTCCCTCGTCAACATAACAGCCTAAGAATCTGCAATACCTTTCTAACTGCTCAGAATTCCTTCGTTTGCATCAAAATGTCTGAAGGAACATAAAATAAATCGCTTTTTTGAAGATTTTATTTAACTTGCATTATGTGTATATAAGTATTTTTTTTTACATTTTATGACTACTTTTAATATGTATTCTAATGCATGGTTAGGTATAAGACATCCCCATGAAGCACCACCGAAATTGAATGAATGAAGCCAAGGTGTACTAAACATTTTTAATGGAATCCTTGTATAGAGAATCGAGTGTAAAAGATTTACTGAGAATAACTCAAATCCTTTTTTAAATATTTCCTTTCAATTTTTGATTTGTATTGATGTAATTTAACTTTTAAATTATTTATTTTATGTAGTATTCATTTGCGAATAGCGAAAAATCTGTTATTTAAATTAGTAAATACCGTGATTTAATCTGTAAATATGCTTTTGAAATATTCACTTGAATTATTTCCTGGCATGTGATTTATGCACTAATTTGGATTGATAAATAGATAAAAAATATTTTGAAAAATTCTCACTCTTTTCTTTTTTAACGTAAAAATTAAGTACATGTATTCAATTTTAAATTGCAATAATCATATTTATTCAAACGCAAAGCAAAGTATTAAGAAAAATTGTCACTGCAAAGCGAAATAAATTGGACTAAAGCTCAACAGTACTTTCAAACTTTTAACAAGCTCTCTATATTTCATCCTCTCATATATTTTTATGACAGATTGTTAAATTTATTGGATATTTATGAATCAAAAATTTTTATTTTTAGAGGTTATTAGTTAATTTTAAAAGAGATAGTATTTTTTTCGATTAATGTAATTTAAAAGATTAATTCAGCTTGATAAACGTGATTACAAAACAAACAGTGTAACCTCATTAGATAAATATTAAATACTCAAAGTCCTATCATTCAAATGTTATAAAGACGAAGGTTTTCATATACTTTGTTACTTAGTACCACTGAAATATTCGAATGTTTTTCGTATTTTCTTTTTATACAAAGCCATAGCTTTGATAAATTGTAAAAACGACTTGGAATTTTTTAGCGAAAATATCGTTTATGTTCAGGAAACAAATTGTAGTAAAAGAAATATTATATTTATTATTATCTACGTTTAAATTTGACTAAGGAATTCATTTAATAATAAATTACTTAGTTAGTTATTACTTACAATCAGTTAAGGTTTATTCCTTAACTAATTTATCTTCCTGAATATTCGTATGTTAATTTAATTGTTGTATATTCATATGTTAATTTAATTGTTGTGCTCTCGATCTCGATTTTACAACAATATAATAGAATAACTACTAATCGACGTACTCAATTTCGTAGGCGTAGCTATATTTATTTTCAATTCAAAATGAATTATGAACTCAAATAGAGTCATTTAAAATCTAATATACTAGTAACAAAAAAATGATTAAGTCAATTCTAAAAATAATTCAAGGAATATCGGCGTAAACCACACAATATCAAAATTATTTTGACGGGCAAAACATGAGGTAGATTTTGATAAAGAACCTTTTGATTATTCTAAAATCATTTCAATGAAAGAGAGCGGAAAGCTTCTCTTGACCAACGAACAAATTTAGAACCATTTTAAACGTACATATGAAGTGCACAAAAGTATCAGTTTGTATAAAGATCCTGAAGGAAAAAAACCTGAAATTTCTCGTTTCGACTTCCGCGGCATTCCACCAAAAAAAGAGGAAATAAGAGAAAATCGTCTAAAGTCGCCAACTGACTTGCAGCTTCATTTAGGACCACAAAAAAATTGGGATGAATCTGAAAATGACATCGTAGCTCTATAAACACCTAAGAGTTCCCAAGAGACATATCCTGGGGTAATCCCATGATGATGTCGTTACACATCTCGCAAAAGACGAGGATGTCCCAAAACTAGACGTAAAACTTCAATTCCATAAACAGTTTATGATAGGAGCACAAAATAACAGAGTAGGGTTCAGATCTAGTAAGAAGGCCACCGACCTATTAAAGTCTTTTATTCGGAAAGATGAGAATTCTTAATAAAAGAGCCGTGCAATAAGTTTTGAAATGTACCAAGTGTGGTTACACATAGGAGATTTTTGCATCCCATTAGCAGTAAAATGGCATAACTTAATTCAATTCAACTCCTTGATAGCGGTCAATACTCGCGTCATAACGATTGGGTTTTAGAAATTATACCTGAAGTGGTGGTCTTTCGGTAGCCAGAGCACAAAAAGAAATAACCACAAACCAGCAATTAATAGGTTTTATAAAAGAAGACACTAGAGCTACAAAATCAAACGTCAAGCCTTACTCTATCATTAAGGCGGCTTCGGATTGAACTATAATGATGGATATGTATAAGAAACAATATAAAATCCCAGAGGATATTTGTGTGTCGGCGTCCAGACCGGACATATTTTTTTATTCGCGAATTTGAGGCGCGTTGTGCTAATAGAGCTCACGGTTCCTTTGGAAACCAACATCCCCAAACACCATACTATCAAAGTCAACAAGAATTACGAACTCACTTAAAAAATTTGTACGCGGTTCTTTATTAATTTGTACGCGGTAGAAGTGGGAGCGAGAGGTATAACGGCGACATCTCTCTACAACCTACTTAAAGACTTTGGCTTGTAAAGAAAAAACATCAGTTCATTCTTGGAACCTGCGTCGAAGGCAACCCTAATAGGTTCGTGTCAAATATGCTTAGGTAGAGAGAGGAGCTTGGGCTGTGAAGGTGAGCGTTTATGGCGCGTTAGATAGGGGCACCTTAAACTTTCACCTGGATCGCCCGTCCTATAGTATATATAGTGCCTGCATTATTGAAGCTCCTCTCCTTTCAACGCGATGGACCCAGCAGCCGCACGGTGATTCCATGGAATGGTGGGTGGTTTCGTCTCTACAAAGTCGTAAACTACTTAACACGTCTTTATTTCTAAGAATGATTTAATCAATCTCTTAAAGTCAATCTTGTCTACGTTACTAATCTACATTAAATTATATTATTTTAATAAACATTGTTTTATCACAAGAAATAGTTTTCAAAAAGAAAATATAATAATACAAACAAGTTGGCAAATGAATTTATGCTTTACTAATAAGCAGGTTCGAGTAAAGCAGTTATGACTGCATTTTCCCTTAAACCGACCTCAATAAGGGAGAAGGTAGTCAATTCGTGGGTATCTCTTTTTTGTATGTTCCCCCATTTTAATTGATGTAAATGGCCGTTGTCACTTTATTAAGATCGCTTTTGAAAGTTTACTTATAAGAGTCGTAAGTCCATCCTTACTAATTCGTTAGTATCGGTTTCTGTGAATACCAAATAACTTATAAAATATTAGATAAAGAACGACATGAAGTAGAATAAAACTTTTAGTCTTATTTTATTTACCAATAAATTAAAATAAAAAAGGTAACTATATCACTGTCCAGAATAATTACAATAAGATTCCGGTGCAGTTTTCTTATTTCCTTTATATCTGAGTAATATTTAAAAAATGTATGTTGGTTCATGTTATTTCTCTCCTTTTAGGATTTTTATTATCTCGTTATATAAAGTAGTTCTAAATTATACACTCTATTCAAAAACAATGGAAACGATTCTGGCAAATTGTTTTAATCGCTTCAGGTACGTTATTGTAATTAATATAAGCCTTTTAAATGAAACTAATATTTTTCGGAAAAACTACGCCTGATTTATTTTTGTAAAAAACTACATACTCCCGACGTTTCGGTTACTTTTCAACAACCGTGATCACGGGCAGACGAAATATTAGTTTCATTTAAATGAAATAAACTCGCGAAAATCTTAGATCTCAATATAAGCCTTGTTTTTCTCATTAGGTAAATTAACAAATAAAAAGTGGAGGCTATTAAATAGAAGATAAGTTAATTAAAAAAAAAAGGTTTTTTTTTATCTTAATAATAAATATAAAACTAATATTACCAATATATATAAATTTAAAGACACGGAGATGAATTTAATTCAAATTTAAAATTGTTAGCACCTCTTGTTTTTCTTCTCTCCAAAAATAATCGCGAAAAACTCCCTATATATTGAATTTAACCCGTGAAGGGGCTGACAAAATGTTTATGTTTGAGGTGAAAGGATATTTATTTTTCCACATGAATATCGGAATTCAGCTGACAGTTGCTTTAAACTTTTCTGATAAACTTTTTTAATTTACAAAGGGGTACTTAAATTTTAAAGAGGTTTTAATTACTATCACTTCTTACTAGACATTTCTTTGAAGTTAACAATTAAGACAAAATACAGGATAGAAATTTACTCTTATAATCATAGAGCAAATATAGAATATTTGGGTCATTTTATTGAAACTTTTTAGTATTCTGAAACTATTCTTTTAAATTTCATAAACAATATTGGCTTTTTAGTTTCTCTTAGTTACTTATTAATGAATACTATCCAATGACAAACTTTTAGAATTAAAATAGTTAATTCCAGAGTATTTTCTATTTTAGCACAAAAGATGCCTTTCTCAGAGTCGAGCCTTTTCTAAATTGTAATTTCATTTATATTCTAGCAGTATAAAACTAAAATTTATGACAGCTGTTTCTCACGCAAAAAAATACTTTTATTAAATTTTCATAGATATATGGTTTAATTGAAAAATTGTGAATTAGTATAAAATTAAAACAGGTAATCACACGTAAATCGTGCATAATTTATACAGTTTTGGTTATTACCATTTTATGTCCTAATGAGATCACAATTTATTGGAATAAATATTATATAATATTTTTAAATGATAATATCAGGACGTAGTAACGTTTTAATACTCCGGTTAGTTCCGGTTTCAATGCAATAATATAAATTGCATAAAATAATATTATTATTATTTAAATTGTAACTGTAGACACTTTTCCATCACTGTTCAATATTTCTTTAACCATCCTTCAGAATGAAATCAATGATCCTTATCATCAATAAAATCTTTGAATATAACCTAATAACCGTTACAACAGGAATTCAGCAAAAGGTATTTAATTATTTTGATAAAATTATTTTAACATAAATTAGGTTCTATATTCGTTCCTAGGTTTCATAGTTGACGTTATAATTGTAGTCATTGGATTCATTCTATTTTGATTTTATATAAAGGTAGTATTGTATTATAAAAAATAAAAGACAAAAATATTATACTTCAGACTCTAAGAACGTTATAAAAAAATAAAATTGGTAATAAACGAGACGGAACAAAAGAGACAAATAATACATGAGAAGATAAAAAAAAAACTTAACTTCCTACTTGTTATAAATCGTGGCATACAAATATATTACAATATCATAAAAATAAATTAAAAATCCTTCATTTCACGATCCATAAAATAACAACTTTTTAGTTATTTGTTTTTATTTCATATGTTAATTAAAGTGGATTTCTCATCAGAAAACAATAAACAGAGACACAATATTGTTATTTTTTTTAAATAAGAAATATATAATATTACTTAATAATTTTTAAGGCAATTATTTGTTGTACCACGAATGATTGCCCTAAAACAAAACCTTAATTACTTTCAACTTATATTGAAGACTTCTTATTGATAGGTTGTGACATTACCTTTTTTTTTATAGGTGGTAGAGCCTAGCTGTGGTCAAATAACTACAGCTCAAACTGGCTCGACCAGGAAAGTACCACCCTCTCACAGATGATCGGCGTGAAGTAGTCATTAATGACAGCGTTTGTCCGATGAGTGAAAGAGCCGGTAGCTCTTTCCGTGTTCCCACCCTTACCTGTCATTTCCTTATTCCCATCCCTCCCTTTTCCTCAACAATTAAGGTTGGCAACGCATCCGTAACATTTATGTTGCGGATGTCCATGGGCGACGGTGACTACTGCCCATCAAGTAGGTCATCTGCTCGTTTGCCAACTTTTACATAAATTTTTTACAATTTTTTTAATATTTATGCGTTTCTGCACAATTATTTTTGTTAGTCAATACTCATTATAAAACAAAGTCCCTCGCCGCTCGTGTCTGTGTGTCTGTTCGCTATAAACGAAAAACTACTGCACCGATTAACAAGTAATTATCACCACTCGATAGCGTCATTCTCGAGGAAGGTATTAGTGTTAAGTTTTTGTATTTACTTGGGTGTACATTAACGATATTTGTTTAATATGTCGGGAAAACATGAACCGTCTGAGATCTTTTAACGAAAATGCTGCCTAAAGTATTTGAGATATAAGAAAATAATATATGATGGAATTGTGTATCTTATATAGGTCTACAGAAAATTCCGCGGTGGCATATGTCTATAACTTTAGGATAACATACTATATCCATTTTACAACTTTTAAAAATTGGCATTCCTAAAGCGTTTTTTGAAACGCAATTTACATAAATACGGTATTAAATTTTATCAAAATAAATTACTTCGTTTTCAAGCCTACATCAGTATCTGTAAATAAGTGTTTAAATCATTTTAATCAGGCTTACCATTTGACATTTCATAATATAAGTTTAATAATTCTCAAACTTAAATAGGCTATTTTATATATTTTTGTAAAGAGCCCGTGCTTAGCCGGGGCTGGCACCTAGTCTATTATAAAACTACGTTTTTATACCAGGGCTTGGTAAGTGATTGTTAAAATCTATGCGTATATATAATCAGCGTTTTACCATGCGAAGACTATACTCTATTCATTTTCCTACATTTAAGAATGAGGAATCTGTAATTTCCAACAGAGTCAATCTTTTGAATGGGCGCAATTAATCTTTTCAAAATAACAGGTTTCCCTTTTTTTCTTTTATCTTAAACACCTTTCTTTAGTAAATCATTTTGTACATAATTTCTTTTACTCGACAAGGTTCCGGGCCGGAAAGGAATTTCGTTTCCTCCAGGGATGCCTCTATAAGGTGATAATAATCTCGCTTACTTTGTACAATCGTTAGGTTCCCAAGAGCTTATAATTTTGCTAGCATGAAACCACCGTTACTTCCTTCCAGTGTAGAAATTCTCATATAACATGTACTCATTTATTGAGTTTACCGACGTATAATTCTCAATAAATTACTTAAACTATGGTAGATACAAAAATACCGAAAATATTATTGTGGATAGATAATATGTTTGATATAAAAGGTCTGTTACATAAAAGATTATACAACTATGTTGTATTACAAAATAAATAAGAGTTAAAATTTGGGTCAAAACAAAAGGAATAAGAAAAAATATTTAGAAAGACAATTTTTCGGATACGTATATTTGTTGGGGAGAGTCCGTTTCAATAATTATAGTTAGTTGCTCCACTATACTATTATATACATACTATTACATATAAGGACACTTAAAGCCTCATCTAAAGTTTTTTCAAAAACTAAACTTTCATAATATCGAAAAACAAAAACCTAATTCAACGATATGCGTTTATCACACAATTCTAGACATTTATTGACACATAAATTAAATAATAAACTATGATGTACCAACTTACTGTGATGACAAATAATTAAAATTTGAATAATTAACTCAAAAAGATCAATACCATGTAGTCATTTGAAAAATAAAGAATATTAATATAAAAAAACTACCCGAACTAACTTTCAATTGTTGTGACTTTTGACTAGACACGCAATACGCTGTTTTGAGTTACGATTGATTGGTCACGGCTTTTTTTTATCTCAGATGTTAATTTTAATTATAACGATATGTTTAGATTGTTCTTTAAATTTAACTTAAACCTCAAATTAAACGAAGAACACAAGGCAATTAAATTATAATGGATGACTTTTAGTCTAAAAAACTCAGGTTAATTTATCTGAAAAACAATGGTCTCGCAATTCAATTTTAAAAGTTTGACGTCACTGAATGTTCAAAGTAAGTTTTGTTGGTTACTGAATAATGAACTTGCTTTGTGGGCTGACAATTCAACGAACATACATTTAATAGTAACTTTTTTTGAATAAAAATTTTAAATTTTAAACAAAAACACTGAAAAAGTTGATACTAGATACAGTTTGTCACTAGGTTCAGTAACGCTGTTCGATGAAAATCCTATGAATATCAGTGATTTTAACAAAAAAGACACTGCTTAGAACTAAACAGTATAAAATTTTCACAATCATATTCCATATGCCATAAATAGCATATAATAGCATATAATAGCATATAATAGCATATAATAGCACATAATAGCATTACCCTGATAACACCAGATGATATTAATATAAAAGTGACAAAGATTGCAAAATGAATTGCTTTCCTTTATTACATAATTCATTACAGCTTATCTCACGCTTATTGATACGCCTAAGACATTCAGGGTGGAGCAAGAGAAAAATAATAATTATATATTAACAAAAAAATACCAGATTAATATCCGCAAAACAAAACGGGGTGTTGCAATAACTAAATTAATAATCACTGCACAATATACAATAAATTTATATTGATATAAATTGACAATGTCAATAGGTACTTGATTGTTTTGCTCACAGTCAATTCACTCTTTCCAGCCTGTAAATATTTTATCATTAAGATAATAATAGCGGGGACCGTAGTAATGCTAATGTAAAACTCGATTCATAATATAATTGCAAAACTAAAAAAAACGTTGTATATTGAAGGTATAAAAGATTGCAAGGCATTGTGATTTTTACTTTATTTTACATTTTTATTATTATTTTATGTAACCTCTACCATATGCTCTAAATCATAATACAATAACAAAAATATAAACCCGACAAGATTTTTGTAATAGCAAAATCAATCGTCATAGACAGTTGCAACAATTTTTTACTTGTTATAATTTGGTTTTTTTTCTTAAACTTTTTTGTGTATATAAATAGTTAAGTTCATTCAAACTTATTATGTTTAGGTATTCAATAACAGAGATATTGTTTCTTTGACAATTTAAATAATGTTACGTAATGTGATGTTTCCTACTTGCTCAATACGAATTGTTCCCAATAATCATCGTATCTGGCCGTCAAGGTCATGGTACTCTCAATATACTAGGACATGACTCATAGTTCATACCCACTAAGATTTCTAGGACCTATTTAATGATTTATAAATTAATTTATCTCGTATCTCTCCATGTTATATAACCAAGTGATAGATTTTTCATACATTTTTCTTTTATTTCGTCCATTTTACTCTGTGAATCTTTATTTTAAATATGAACAAGAAACAGAGCTTAGTAAAACTTATGATCTTAATGAAACACAAAATAATATATATTTATAGTCCATTTTTTGGTTTCGCTATTATCTAATATTACATATTCTAGAGTACTATCAACCATAAATGGAGGAAATGTAAAACTCTATCAGGAAAATCGTGGTGCTTCCTGTTTGATTGTGATTGGACAAATACATTTTATTCTTGGAGATAATGTTAAAAATTTTTGAATTGATCTAATTTATCATATTTTTAATATCAAGATCCAATAGATCTTTGCAATTTCTTATTAATTTTATATATTTATTTTCTTATTAACATTCATTTCTTTATAATCCCTAATTCTTCAAAAACTATTCAAAACTATTGTTTCTTTTTACTTATCAAATAGTAAAGGATAACATTTTCAATTTTCTAATATACTACTTCTATTAATAATATTATTCTACTTCTGTAAATAGTAACTTTTCCGTATTTCTATAGACAAAATCTAGAAACATTTTTATAACTTGTTAATTGTATTTTATCTTAATAAGGTTTATTATTTGACATTAGAGAAAATTTACTTTAAATCTTATGTGCGTATTTTCAAATTGCTACGAAGCTTTGGTCCGTCACCCACACGAATTTTCCTCTTCGACCTTAAAACACCAATAGATGTGAGTTTACTAAAAGACTGAAATAATTCATAAATGCATCAATCGTTTCAAAAGAACCGTCACTACGTTTAATATTTTTTTTACTTATTTCGAAATGAAGATTATTTGAAACTTTGGAATAGTTTAAAAGGGATTCCGATAAATATTATAATGCTAAAGAACTCATTGGACTGACAACTCAGTAAGTTTGATTTTTTTTTTTTATTAAGGAGATAAATGATTTTTATTAAGGAGATATACGCTACCAACGTTATTATTTATTAATATCAATAAATTTAGATCTGTTATGTTTTAATAGTCATTCAATATTGGAAGTACAAAATAATATACTAATATTATTATGTATAATAATACAAAATAAATTTAATAACAAAAAAAATAAATTATTCCTACTTTTTGTGGGCGATAAAAAGTTTAATAGTAATATTTCATATGTAAAATTTAATTTATTTTTATTTATCTTAAGTTTTTTAACCACATTATGAACAGGGTTTTGAGAACATTTTTAATAATTATTGATTTTCAAAACATTGGCAGATGAATCTTCCAAGTCCACAGCATTTAATTTGAGTCCTCATTTCTTCTAAGTAATAATTTTACAGGATGGCATTACAAAATCTAGAGTCTGAAAAACGTGTTTAAAAAATAGACAAGGGCGTATTAAGAAAATTAATAGACATTGGACCGAAAGTCACAGTAATTACAAGTGTTTGGGTGTGTGTTGGAATCGATAAGTAGAAGTAATGTTTCGGTTTTAATCAAATATTATTATTTCAGTTAAAATAGACATAATTATCTTTCCGAATATTTATCATACAAGCTGTATATTATGAATCCTTTGGCAGACTACCAAAACAGTCATAGGATTACTGAATCTTCTTGCAAATCATCTAGATAAACACTACAAATTAGGGAAGACATAACCAAGGTAGGAAAAACGACCATATCGAAGAGTTTATCTTAGAGAATCGCTAAAATTACTGCTCGTAGCTACAGCGTATGTGAGACTTACTACTAAGGAATGCAACCCGCTAGGTAACAAAATGGCAAAGCATGTGAAATACTTTTTATAAATATGATACAGTAAAAAAAAGTAGCCTTGAACCCCCACCGCCGTGTATAGAATTTCTTTTACGATAGGAATTTTTTCACATGAAATATATACATAACAATTTTTAATTATAAAGAAACATTTTAAAACATTAGACGTTTTTAATTACTTTCTTTTCTTTACTACGTGTGTTACAAAGTATATATAAATAAAACTAATATTTTTCGTATTCTACTTTGCAGCAACAGTGATCACGGGCAGACGAGACGTCGGCGTCGTGAAACGTCGGGCCTTTTTAGTTTTTTAAAATAATAAAATACGCGTTGTATAATGCGAAAAACATTAGTTATATTCAAATGAATATTCGTGAAAGTCTTAGATCTCATTAAGTATATGTGACTATGATTGTTTGCATTACAGATATTGGTTGGTTGGTTGTTGGAAAACAAAAACCTCAAGAATTTATTCCGGAAGATGGCTAGTGGATGAAAACGATCGTCTTAATTGTGGCAATGTACATTGTACATGCCGCGGCACACGCTCCATTCGGCTCCAGTGTACGAAGTTGTAAAGTTAATATAATTTTTATCTACTTTTATTCTGTATAAACAAGTATTATTATGGTATTATTAAATAAAATTCTCAATAAGTAATATATATGGAAAGTAGTATATTTATTTATGTGATAAATATGTGTTATTTTAATTTATGAGCAATTAATTTAAATTATCATATTTAATATTCCACAGATCGCAGAATAGCTGAGACAGATATTGAGACGTTTGTAACAAAGCTTATTCAGAACTTTGAAAGAAGGTGGTTTGGGCCAGCAACTGTCCACCAAAAACAGTAAATACCATTCACTATTTTACGGGCTTCTTAGTTTTATTTTATGTCGAAAAATAGAAGATTATTTATTTCCTATTAAAACATTGTAAAAGATTAATATATTCATATTAATTATTGAAACAGGGTTTAAAGTTGTGTTAAGTATAAAGTAAATAGTCACAAACAGCATGATTTTAAATGAAGAATTACACAGAAATATGTAACAAATTACCTAAAACATATACAATATTAAAAAATCGTCAGACTTCTTAACAGCAACCACTACTGTGTATTAAATTCATAACATGCATTTCATCTCACATAATCAATATGGGAGCTGTGAAGGATTTTTTAAGTGAAACTTTGTTTCTTAAATTTAAGGCATTAATATGCTACATGGTCGTTGTATAGTAAAGTAAGTAGGTTTAAGCCTAGATCAATATAAAGGCGAAAGAGATTCCCTTTTAACTGACCTATAGTATTTTCATACACGTACATTTTTAATCCATTCACGTTTTCTGTTCATTGATTTAAATTAATATCGTAGCCGGATTAACATACGTTTATTATTTTTGTATTCGTTTTTTCATTAATGTGGCCATTTTTAAACTTAATCTTTAAATAAGAAACAAGCAAGCATGGTGTTCTTCTTAAAATGTTCGACTTTTTTAGGTAATGAATTTTTTATAATTTTACACGTAACCTATATTTATTAATAACCAATAAAAAGATTGAAGACAGAAAAAAAACAAAATATAAAATTTAACTAATGCATCAAATTGAAGTACATTCGTATTATTATACAATTATATTATACACTCCCATCTTCTGTTTATAAAGTGAGTCCAAGTGCAAAAGACATCTTTTGTCACTTTTACCTTCTATGTAATGTTTATTTATTATACTTGTATATATTTTATGTGTTTACAATACAAAATCAGAGAGATTTTTGTGCGTTGGCCTCCAGACCAGACATATTTATATATTCGCGAATTTTAAAGCGCGTTGTGTTAATGGAGCTTACGGTTCCTTGGAAAACTAACATCTCCAAAGACCATACCATCAAGGTCAATAAATATTGCTTGCTCACTAACGAACTCATTAGAAAAAGGATCGTCTTGGATTTGTACGCGTTAGAAGTGGGAACGAGAGGTATAACGGCTTTATCATTCTACAACCTACTAAAAGACTTGGGCCTATCACGAACTAATATCAATTTATTCTTGGAACGTACTTCGAAGGCAGCCCTAGTAGGTTCTTTTCGAATTTGGTTTAGTAGAGGGGGAAGCTTGGAAGGTGGTGGTGAGCGATTAACGCGCGTTAGTTGGGGCCCCTTTAGCCTACACCTGGGTCGCAAGTCCCAGGCACTGTTGAAGCTCCTCTCCCTGCAACGATATGAACTCGGCACCCGCACGGTGAATGCATTGAATGCTGAGAGGTTTCGTCTCAATATATGTCTATGTATGTATAATATCAAAATTTTCTTTTATTATAAATTTGTTTGTACGCTTGTATAAATATAATATTTCTCGTTGATATATAGTTACGTAACTACACCGCAATTTCTGTTCTTGTTTCCGTTATTAAAAGAGTTTGACAGAGTTCTCTATTAAGAGATAAATTATAGTTCGTTTATAATATTGTCTTTAATTTTTTTATATATAACTAAATAAACATAATAGTTCGGGAACCTAGTATTAAAAGGAGGTATGTAGGAGGAAGACGTCTTGCTTTTGTAAAAGCAAATTTCGAGAAAGGATTTAACTCTCAGAGCTTATGAAAATGTGCATGTGAGAAAATAAAATATTTATTACTCAACAAATTAGGTGAGGATGGAATTATGTACTTTAAAGTTATTTTGTATATTCGAAAATAATTATTATTTCTAGCTGTACAAAAAACAATCTCAGTTAAGAGTTTTTTATAATATTTTGTATCATATTAAATAATTGTCATATCTACGTTTACGTAATCTACATATTTCTATAAAATAACATAGCAAAATGGTAACTTCATGAGCATTTAAATTACGTACTAAACATTTAAAAAATTTCAATTTCTTAAACTTATTTTTCATTATGTTAAAGGTACATTTAATCAATTGAAAGTCGTATAAAAATGAACTCCAAAACAGCTTTAACATAAATTATGATATGACAGCGCGGAATGGTTTTGGAATGTAAATTCACAAGCACAATAGCTTTCAAAGTTTAATTGTAGTGGAAGGTATTCTCTACTTTAATAATAGCTCAAGTAGGCAGCAAATTATAAATATATTACTTCACTTCCCTTTATGTTCTGAATAAGGGCTTAAAACTAAAATATTATGAGGATACATTTTTATTATTATTTTAACAAAAATTTTAATTAATTACGAAATATTACATTAAATTATTTCTATACATTAAGCATTACTTGTTTAGTTTAATCAAACGATAACATCGGATTTCCGTAGTCGAATTTCAAGATAAACAATGCGTTGCAAATATTTTATGTTTATTCTAGAAATTAATAATCCAAAAATATATCATATTGTTGTGGAAGTTGTGACTCCGCCTCCAAGATGCCCCAGAGCTGAAGTCAAAACTTCAATTCCATAAACAGTTAATGATAGGCGCACAAAGTAACCGAGTAGAGTTAGGATCAAGTAAGAAACCACGGATCTATTAAAGTCTTTTATTCGGTGAGACGAGAATGCTAAATATAAGATTTATGCAATTATTTGAGAAATACAGAATCAGTGATTATACATAGGAGATTTTTGCATCCCATCAGTACTGAAACGGCATACCTTAATTCTATTCAACTCCTGGAAACGATTAGCCTTTGAGTCGCCAGAGCGCAAAAGGAAATAACCACAAACAAGTTATCAATAGCTTTTGTAAAAGAAGACACTAGGGCTACAAAATCAAGCCTTACTCAATCACTAAAGTGGCTCTGGATTGGACTATAATGAAGAAAACGCGTGAGAAACAATATAAAATTCTAGAAGATATTTGTTCGTTGGCGTCCAAACCAGACATATTTCTGTATTAGCAAATTTTAAAGGACGTTATGTTATTTGAGATTGGTGTTCCTTGGGAAATAAACTTCCCTAATAACCAAGCCATCAAGATTATTATCCATTATTAAGAGCTCACTAACGAACTCACTAAGAATAGGTTCGTCGTAAATTTGTACGTGGTAAAAGTGGGAGAGAGAGGTGTAACATCTTTCTATAACCTACTAAAAAACTTAAGTCTATCCAGAACTAATATTAATTCATTCCTAGAACGTACTTCGAACAAAGCCCTAGTAAGTTCGTTTCAAATTTGGTTAGGTAGAGACAGGAGCTTGGACGGTGGAGGTGAGGCTCCTTAAACCTACACTTGCATCGCAATCACTGTTAAAGTTCCTCTTCTTACAACTCGATGGATTCAGCACCCGCACAGTGAACCCATGGAATGCTAAGAAGTTTTCGTCCCCTGTGAAAGTTTTATGTGAAAGTTTTATCGCGATATTCAATAATAATTGAAAATTTTAAAGGTGCCTAGCTGTGGTCAAAATACTGCAGCTCGAATATGGGCTCGCTCGACCGGGGAAGCACCACCCTCTCACAGAAAATCGGCGCGAAGTAGTCTTATACGACTGCGTTTCGTCCGATGATTGAGAGAGCCTGTTGCCCTTTCCCTTTCCCTTTTCCCACCCATTCCTTTTTCCAACCCTTTCCTTTTTCCCATCCTTTCCTCTCCCTCTCCCAAATAAGGCTGGCAACACATCCGCAAAATTCTTTTGTTGATGTCCATGGGCGACGGTACTAGCTCCATCAGGTTGGTCGTCTGCTCGTTTGCCCCTTTTTATATAAAAAATAATAATAATAATTCGAAATCAATACCTGTGTTATTCTTATATTTAGTCGCTCCAGAAAGTAAAAAAAAAAATTGAACCTAAAATGACAAGCACTTATTATTTGTGAATTCTATATTTTGGAAAAAAAATCTTTAAAATCATCCAACAAAACTTTCATATTATAAACAAGATCAAAGGTGTTTTAATTTTCTTTAAAATGACATTTACGACAATAAAAATCTTATATGGAGAAATGTTCCACTCTTTCCAAAATTCTTTGTGCCTTTTTTTCGTTTACTTACAGGTAACAAATAAATTATAAAGAAAAATAACAAACACTAAAACCACATTTTTCTATAAGGCAATAATAGTCTATTGTATTACATTTCTATGCTAAATAAAATAAAAACCAATGCAATTAAAGTATGTATTTATAAAAAGTCCTTTTCTTACTATGAAATGGACCTACCTTTTAATAACCATTACGTAAATAATTAACTTTAATGTCAAGTACATTAAGAGAGTATCATGAGTTTGACTTTATATTGTAATAGTTAATATGGGGAACAATTAAAGTAAGTCAGTCTTTATTGTCTGTATTACTAATAGACAAAAAAATGTACCAAAATTTAAAAAAATGGAAACAAAATTTGTTTCTATAATCTTTTTTTACTAATACATTTTTGTTTATTTAAATGTACTTTTTATTTCTTAATTATTATACAATTACGATTTATAAGTAACAGTTTTATTCAACTTAATTGAAATCAATCCATGTGGTTACTTGATATACATACTCGTGTATAATTTCATAAAAGTATAGCTTGTTATGTCTACAACATATCAAGTTCATTACATATCCTTGAAAGTAGGCTGTAAAATGTGACATCTAACAAAGTACAGCATAATGTGGCATTAAGACAACATTTTGGAACATAACATCAAATATTACCAATGTCATTCCTATGTCAAACATAAGAGTTTTTAATTAAATTTTAAATTCACTCATGAATCAATAAAAAATATCAAAAAAAAGAACTGTTTACAAGTGAAAATATGTTTTTAAGTTCATAGATAAACAAGTTACGCTTTAATAATATCTTACAAACTGTTCTATGATAGATCTAATTCAACTCCATAGATTATACAATTTACAGTTTCAAACGTCAAGGGTCTTCCTTTTGATGTTATTAAAAATATACTCTCGAATAAGATTTATTTCCAAGAGAAAAGGTGCCAGATACATGAATCAAGATATTCGTACCGATGTTTCACCAAGAGATCTTCAGGCGTTAATTTTATAGCTTGTAAAGAAAAATAAAGCGTAAATCTTTTTAGTAGGTACAATTTATTAATGTTATACAAGTGTAACTAAAAAATATATATATATTTTTTTTACTAATTCGCTACACGTTATTAAAAATGAAATTATAGGGTCCGACAAAATAGTTAAGGGTAGTTGCACGAACTTTTATCGGTGGACCAAACCACCGGACATCGAAGTTTTGTATAAGCTTAGCCGCGAAAGTTTCAATCTCCAACTCAGCAATACGACGCCCTGTTAAATATAATTTAATATAATAACATTCAACATTTTTCTAATTAATAACAAAACACGTATTTATAATTGTTATTTTACACTCTAGTGTTTTTAGAATTGGCTTTTGAAAGCTCTCGATTACTAAACCATCCTATTTGAGGCATTTTTGTAAAAAACAATTTTTATTTCAAAAACTGTTTTTTTTAATGAAAATATTACCTATACAACTCCGTACTCCGTATCCAAAAGGCGTGTGGACGAACGGGTGTGTATTTCCATAATACAGCGGATCGTTTTTATCCACAATCCATCTCTCAGGAATGAACTCGTGAGGTTTGGGGTAATATTTTTCCATTTGAGACATGTACTGGTTAGCAACTACGACGAACATCTATTGAATACAACGAAAAATACTTTAAATAATCTGATTTTAGTTTCTTCTCCACATTTTTTCTGTTTTAAATGTAAATTTTTTTATGAATATTTTAACAGAAAGATTATTATATATGAGAGGTTTGTACCTGAAGTAAGTAATAACCTTACCTTTTTTGGTATTCTGTATCCAAGGACGTCATAGTCCTTAGTGGTTTGTCTGAAGTTTCCCCCAACTACAGGCAATAATCTCAAGGATTCTTTTATACAAGCTCTAAGGTACGGTCGTTTATCTTTCGCTGTCATTATCTCATTCCTTAATTTTTTCTGCTTTTCGGGGTTGTTTGCCAAAAGATACAATAATGCTATTATAGTAGTGGCAGTCTGCGGATGTTAGAATTGTAATGTTATTTTATTTCTTCATTGAACCGTTAAATCATTTCTATGCACAAGAGGCGATCTTAATGCTAATATGCATTACGCACAAATCAATACACAACCTTAACAAATTATATATTAGAACCTTTCTCAAGAATGACGCTATCGAGTGATGAAAACCGCTTGACAATCGGTGCAGTAGTTTTTCTGTTTATTGCGAACAGACAGACAACAGACGCGGTGGGGTACTTTATTTTATAATATGTATAGATATCTGATTTATTTATTCAGATAATAAATAAAGCTGGTGATAACATTAAAATAGTATTATTTTTCTTTATTAATTCATTTCTTAAAGCTCAAAAAAAAAATTTATATTTTAATATTGAAATAAAAAACTACCGTATCGACTCCAGCCAACAGCATATCACTCGCCATAATAACTGCGACCTTTTGATCGATTTCTAGTAATTTTTCTAGAATCCCCTTTTCTCCATTCTGATATTTTTTCTCTTCTTTTAGTTCTTTGATAGCCATTTCTATGAAATATTCACTGAGCCTATAGAAATCCAAAAGCTTTAATAAGTTTTGAAGCAATCGCAAGAAACCGTGACACAACAACACTTGTTTAACGCTAATTAGGTATGTTAAAAAATGGTTTCAAGACACCTTTCTAGAATTTTTAAAAATATTTAATTTATAATCCATTAAGGTTCTTTCATTAAACACTATATATATGTTAAATCATATAAATAGTGAACAAAATTTTATTCGGTTTAAAAGAATGAATGTACGTATCTACTACACCTTACACTATCTATTTATATAAAATTGAAATATTTTGTTCATAAGCATAATTATTCTCATTATCTATTAATAAAATTAAATCAAAGCGACTTGAGGAATTTATTACCAAAATTTTTCATAAATTGAATTAAACAAAACGTTAAATTTAAACATACTTTTGTTAGTTCTTTTTGAATTTTGCAAAAATTACTGAACAAAATTTCTTACCTGATCTGATCTTCATAGTGTTTCATAGCTCTTTTGAAAGCAGGGGTTGAAAAATATCTCCACAAACTTGGTTGGAAATCCAATTTGTACATACAATAAAATATTTCATGAACAACTTTAATAAGTTCTTTAACTGGAGAATCTTCTGGTAGATTTGGATCAAAGCAATTTAGACGTCTGCCTAATGCTACAAGACCGATAGACTCTAGTGACCAGAGATTCATTTCCATATTCAATTCGCTTTCAATTATGTTATCTTTATTTCTTAAATTCTTCATCCTGAAACAAGTTATGATGATTCAAAGTACAAAGGCATTCTTTAAGTATCTATCTTATTCGACAGTCATGATATTCCGACCTACCTTGAAATCATATCATCCGCCACTTCTGCTAGAATACCTGTATATAATTTAATAGTTTTTGGTTGAAGCATTACAGGATTAACTGCAGATCGAAATTTTTTCCAAGCCTCTTCATGTCTTAAAGTAGTAATATGTAATTTGTATTAACATGTCATCTTAAGTGGGTACTGGTAAATGGTATAAGCTGATATGTTGTCGTAACAAGTTAATTGGAGCGTTAATAAATACGATATTCAATAAAAGATTATTTTCTATCTTACTCCGTCAACAAGCCAGTTGATTCAACGGCATCACTTTTTTTATTGTACGTTTTTCTAAAATATTCAAGAGACTGGAACCCAGGGCGTAGTGGTAGAATATTTTCATTGCGAAATATCTGTGATGTTAATATAAAATATATATATTTAAATGTATATATTTTTATTTTTTTCTTACTTTCTACCATAATTTACTTACATGCATTGCTGGTTCAGCATCATATAGAAATATCATTGGTGGTGAACCAAAATTTCCCTCCAATCGCACAATTGGCCCATAAGTTTCGTATAAATAACCCGGTAGCTTTTCATCAAATCTCCCGTACAATGAACCTGTAAAATAATGATGTCCTTTGTTTATAGTACTTCATACGTTAGTGACTTTAATACAACAAAATCATACGTAACAATAAATATATATAAAAACGTTTTGTTCATACCTCCAGGCAAAAAATTATGTAGTTGTCCAATAATGGGCAGAGTAGATGGGCCAGGAATTTCCTTCCAACTTTTAACATTATTACCTTCCTCCGAATCTTTGATTGTGTTTGTAGATGTAAATCTGAAACTTTTTGATTAAGTGTTCCCTTTTGTTGACTAAGAAGACGTTTCAAAATATCCTTCATAAAATATTAGAATGTAACAGTAACTAATAACTATATCGTAAGTTTACAATAAACGTAGAATAAATAATATTGTGCAACTAATATAAGTGTTGACTAACGATTTGAATACCTTAAACATCGCTGGTTTACGACGACAATGTTAATCACTGATCTTCTGATTGTATTCATTTTGCCACTCTGCTGTTCACAAATTATAAAATAAATAATACTGTCTCGAACACTAATATACCATATTATATCGCACTTTACTGTTATCTTTTATCACATGATAATATTATTATTATCTGTTAGCTATAAGTTGGGAAACAAATAACGATACACCTAATGTGAACCGACCGTTCTCGTACGAAACGTAAATATAAATGTTGTGTTTTTATTCTTTTGACCTTGACGCGTGAATAGATTGAGCTTGTTTGGGTTATTTTTTGTTTGAATTCCGTTTAGAATCATCGGACTTGAACGAAGTATAGTTACAAAATTACTGAATGTTATTTTTTTAATATTAAATAATAATCATCGTATAGTTATTCAACTGATATATATACAAAGTTAATAAAAAAAAATAGACATTAAAAAATATACCATTGTTCATAAATTTATTCAAGTCAAGAATTAAGAGTAAGATTTTTATCATGTGTGATTAGTTAGTTTGTTCATACACTCATGTGTTTTGTTATATCTTTAATATAGCTGTTTTACTTTGTCTCTATCAAAGGAAAGAAAACAAAGAATGAAGTCCAAATGAAAATTTTAATTTATAAAATAATCTTAAAGCGGCAAATATTTCTTCGGTTTGTTTAGAATTTGTAATAATTGTCACTAACTCATGTCTCAATTATGCTTTACGTTCAAACATTATTAAATTATATTTCTGTAAAATATTTCAAGAGACAATTCCAGGTGCTCGTTACGTTCTAATTTAAATATGGGAGTTTATTCTGTTATTTGTTTACTAAAAGATTCAAACGATTTCTAACTAGATTTGTTGTGAGAGGTACGGTGTGAACGTCATGATAATTAAAAAATAAGTGGCATAATTTCCTGTGCATTTCCATCTTCTCTTGTAAACATTAATAAAAACTTTATAAGCGAATGATGAAATAAAATCCGACCCACTGGACTGCTTTTATGCCTAAACGTCAATAAGTTCTATTTTACATTAACTGTTACAGCAAAAAACTATCCATCTAGAATGGGAGTAATTAGATTGAAAACAAGCAGAGACCTTGGAGCCCTTATTAGGTGCACATTGTCAATCAATGACAAGAGGGGCTGGATGAAGAGCTAAGGAGTACTGTGTGGAAAATCGCATCAAAGAGATATATGTACCTTACTATATGTTTTACCAAACGGTTTCCTGTTTATATGGTGAAGAATCTATACATTATTGTTTATAGTTTTTATGTTTATGAGTATTTATAAGAAAAATACTTTAGCCTTATAATCAAACAAAAGTTGATTTTACTCTAATTATAAAGGAAGATTTAACTCTACATAGATAAAAGACCAAAATAGCCCAAATATGTAGGTGGCTGTAACGGAAACTATCAAGGTTGTTATCATGAACGTCTTCCTCAGGATCCATTCAAAATTTAAGCCAATTTTATCATATACAGCAATCGTATTGTTCAACTCGACTAGACAAAGGCAATATCTCAAACATGAGGCATTTAACTAATATTTATTTTTAAGGAGACAAAAAGATAAGACATTTTTTATAATAACTCAGATATATATATACTTTGTCTGAGTTATTATAAAAAATGTCTTATCATTTCTACAAGAAATACATTTTCTCTGTATTAGGTAGTAGGTAGGATCGAAAATTTATCTGTATAAAAAGAAATGTTAGTAACAACTTTCTTTAACAGAAACAAATTTTAAGGCGTATGAATCAACTATTATATTACATATTATTTTCTTTCTGTAGAAAAGTTCTTTAGAATAGCCATTTTATTTGAATAAAAGTACTTTTCATGAAGATCTGTTTTGTGAGACAAGTGAATGGAAGAATATTTTTACATACGTCTCCTTAATGATAACTGATGTGTGAAATGCTAAATAAACAAACCGAAAAAAACATTTACATATGCATTATTAAACACTTTACGACATATCAACGCCCACGTTGAATTGAGATGGAAATGTCTCTCAAAGTAATATTTCTAATTTCATTTTCTTTCTAAGGTAATCACATTGTGAATACAAAAATATTAACATATGTATTATATTAAAGATAACGTAACTCTAAAATAGTACGACACTTTATTACAAAATTATTTAAACATAAAATATTAAACATGATTAAAATAAATAAACAATATAACATAGAAAGAACAGGAAATACAATAAAATATTTTAAAGAAGTAAATAAAATTTTAAAAGTAAATTATTATTTGGTTTAAGTTTTGAGATTTAATTTAAAAATATATCTTTCAAATAAGGGGCCTTTAACGATCATTGAGTGTTGTAATGTTTGTTGTGTGTTTAATCCATATATATATTTATTTATAAATGAATTGCTTTTTAAAACATACTTTTTTAATATTGAACAAAACAACATCCTTCAATTAGTATTTGTTGAATCTGTCGATTTGAAGAAAGCACGGAATTTGAAGCATATCAACAGCAGCAAACAATTTAGCGTGCTTTGTACGGCGGTTGCACCTAAAACTTCATAAATATAAAGTTTGACATAAAAAAAGAATAAAAATAGTATACTATTTATATCAAAAGATTTATTGAAATTCAAATCCATAGACCTGTTGCTTAAATTGCTACTAGAGTACGCATTATGCAAAATATTTTAATGTTTATTTTTTTATTTATGCTGAACAAACAAAAAAAAATAAGAAGAAAACGGTTAAAATACCTAGAATATCAAATTTATCAACACATGTAAGACGAGACTAATCCGGAAAACAAAAGAGAATTCTAATCCTGTTCGAATTTTTCATTTTAGGTATAAGCCATAGTTGTATGACAAACTATTTATTTATAAAAAATCTTATTGTTTTTTACTACCGCGTTGAGAAGTCTAATGTATTTTTCATATAACAAATAATCAAGTGTTGTAATAATTTGTTACTCAGTTTAAAATGAGTCAAACTTAGAACTACAGTAAGTAAAAATAGACAATCAAAAAAGTATTTAAACTCATTTACATGCAACGAAATATAAATACAACTGCCAATGGCATGTTTGGCATTTATCTGAGAGAAAATCTTTTGCGACTTAGTTTTATGCTTTATTCGCAATTTTGGTCTACGTTCTTAGACATATAGCAATAACTTAGCTTAAGCCATCTTAATCTATATTTTTGTTAATTGACTTAATTGCAATTCCTCAAATATAATAAATATTATCTACTAAATTATCTACTAAATACTGCAAATATACTTTTGATTAATATATTTCTGAAAAATTAGTAAATTTTTAATCATTGTCAACAATATCATCTGATAGAAAATTAAACAAACAAGAAAGTAATCAGTCTCTCATTTAAAACTCACTGTGATAAGATAACAACGACTTTGAAAAGAAACAAATTTTAAATAATAGACACCTGTCTCTTGATAATATGACCATAATATTTTCGATCTGACATTATTTGCAAATTTTGAGAACAATTCACATTTCAATCTGGTTTTAAGATTATTGAAATACTATCTACAAATTCTTACGATACTCAAAATAAATACGGTACATATGTACATACATGCTCATAACTGCATTAAAAAAAAAATGAAAAAAAAAAAAACTATTTTAATGTAAAAATATCAAGCTTACTAATAATACTTTTGTTTTATTCAAGGTTCAAAAATTTGTCACGGAGGCAGAATTGCTATAACCTATTTAAATAATGTTTCAATTCTAGCGCATAAATCGTACCTTTGTTAGATTTTGGTACATATAAGACATGAAAAGGTTATAAAATCTTTAACGGAGTAACTTTTGAATTAAAATTATAAACAAAAAATATTTATCTTTCAATCAAAAGTAATAAAATGATATGTATACACACAGGATTTTTATCTCCTACTTCATATAAAAACTATTTTCAACTGAGTTCAAAAATGTGGCTAGGCCATTGTTTATTATATATCAGCTGTGCCCCGTCTTTGTCCATGTCAAAAGTTATACATACATAATATTTATACATATTTAAAAAAATAAAATTTCTATCCATAAGTAGGTAAAGTTACTCATTTTTTTATGTCGGAGATGGCAAACGAGCAGTTGGTCTACTCGCCCATAGAGATCTGCAACATTAAAGATATTGGGGATACGTCGTCAATCTTGCTTGTTTAGAAAGGAGGAAAGGGTGGGAATAAGGAGATGGCAGGAAAGGGTGGGAACAGGGAAAGGGCATCTTGCTCTGTCACTCATCAGACAATAAGCAGCCTCTAAAGGATACTTCACCCTGATCTTCTGTTAAAATGTGGTACTTCCCCGGTCGAGCCAGCCCATCTTAGAGCTGTAGTTAAGTTAACGACCACTGCTACGCTCTACCACCCTAAAAATATTACTCTCTTCTTGATAATGATTGCAAGTAATTAATTTAAATGAAACTTATATTTTCAGATTACTAAGACAGGCACATCTCGTCTGCCCGTGATCCTGATTGCTGCTAAGTAACTGAAAGATAGGGAGTATGTAGTTTCTTTTTCAATAATAAAATACTCATAGTAAACCGAAAATATTAGTTTCATTTAAATTAATACTCGCGAAAGTATTAGATCTCATTAAGTGATTGTCATTCCACTCATTGGTAAGAGGAAATGAATCGAAGGTGGTTAACGCTATCTCATTAACAGCCTATTTACTCTATCTTTAACAACACCCAAAGTATAATTGTAATTAAACACAGATGAACGTAAACTATACCAAACTTTTTTGGTACGCATAGAGAGGGAAAAAACGCATTGCTCCATGTGCATACGAGAAATTTATAACGTAAGGATGGAGACACACCGCGCATCTAGTCTTCTGAAGACAAAAAAGGAATGGGGGAGTGAAATTGTGTAATTCCTCTATAGTCTATCCTATAAAATACTGAAAAACTTTCTACTTTACGCCTGAGCTGACTGATTTACTAGATTGGTTTTAAGCAAATCATAGTTACCAGTATTATTATTTTTTTGCATTTCTCTCTTCGAAGCCCAAAGCGGTGAAACGATATTTGGCAGCGTCTGCCAAAATTTGACATTAATATTGACTTGACCAGATTTGTTTATTTATTTATTTATTTAAATAGGAAGCCAACGTTGTATACAATTTTAGTTCTTAGTCTTAATTAACACTAAATTATTTAATTTGTTACATGCATTAATTGTACACCCCACTTATAGGCTAACTCGACATTCGCATGTACATGATATGTAATAAAATAACATTCTTTGCATGTTCACTCACGAACAAAAAAAAATAGTAATAAGAATAATAATCTAATAATAATCTTAAACAATAGCAAATGTGATACAGTTGAAAGCAACAATTGGTAAAAAATGAGGTACAAATAAAGTAAAACAATTACAAGCACTGACTTAAGGAAAAAGTAACGAGAACCAAAAAAAGAAAAAGTGTGATCACAAATCATAATCAAAACGCAATAATAATACTGGGCTGATAATAGAGTAGTAATAAAAAATTATGATAATACTAAGCCCAAAAACCAAGACATTCTTGCGCAGTATATTCCACAGAGACCTTACTTCGTAGAATTACTGAGACTAACCTCAAGTAGTCAGATAGCCCTTTGCTAGTCTTTTGAAAGGTAACAGAGAATGCTTGAAAATATCTAACCCAGCTCCTTTAAATACGTTGTTATAAGTTAGAATCATTCTGTTGATGGGAGCATTACGGCCGATGTTAGTCCTAGCAAACCTTTCCCTGAAAGTATGTTTATTCCTTATGTGGCTCCTTGAGTTATATTTTGGTATCGCCAATCCAACTCTCTCTAACAAATTTGCACTATCAAGATCACCCTTCACAATTCTGTGAAGACAACATAAATCTATTAATTATCTACGATTACACAGGGAAGGCGTATGGTAAAGATTTAACAAATCCTCGTAACTGTCATTCTGTCTTAAGACTTTATCTTTGTAGGCCAGGTGACGTAAGAACTTCTTCTGTACTCTCTAGATTCTGTCTCTATGTGTTTGATATTGCGGATTCCATACAACAGAACAATATTCCAGTTTACTGCGTATCAATGAGTTAAAGAGTGCAATTTTGGTTGAAGATTTTTTAAATTCCTTTGTGATTCTTATGATAAAACCTAATACTTTGAATGCGTTTGTAATAATATTATCAATATGCGAAATAAAGGTTAGTTTGTGGTCCAGTGTAACTCCTAGGTCGGATATTTGATGTAACCTCTTCAGTACGTTTTCTTTAATATTATAATCAAATATGAAATTTGATTCCTTTCTGCTAAAGGTAATAGCATAGCATTTTAAATGGTTTAATTTTAATTTATTCTGGTCATACCATAATCCAAGCCTATCGACATCCATCTGCATATTCCTTGCGTCTTTAATGTCGAATATCGTCTTATAGAGTTTGAGGTCATCGGCATACAATTGAAACTCACAAAGCTTAAAACACTTAGCTATATCATTGACGAAAATTCCAAATAAAATAGGACCAAGAATAGAACCCTGAGGAACACCCGAGGTCGCAGTAAATGCATCTGATTGGTAACCTCCAACGACAACGTTAAAAATACGCCCTGTTAAATATGATTCCAACCACCTTAAAAGATAATCATCGATGCCATAGTCGCTAAGTTTTTGAAGTAAAATATGATGGTCCACCAAATCAAAGGCCTTTTCCAGGTCCGTGTAAATGCAATCTATTCTCTCCGAGTTGTCCATAGCCTTTGATATATCGTCAACAAAAATTGCTAAATTAGACATAGTAGACCTTTTTTTAGTGAAGCCGTGTTGATTATCTATCATTGTAGACTTCATGTGCCACGTAAGTAGAGGGCTAATAAATGATTCAAAAATTTTTGAGAAGACAGATAGTAAACAGATTGGTCTGTAATTCTTTATGTCATTTTTATCACCACTTTTAAAATTGGTACCACTCTTGCCTTTTTCCACAAGGAGGGGAATTCACCAAGAGATAGCGATTTGTTAAAAATTACATATAAAGGCTTTGCTAAAGGAACAGCACATCTTTTAATGAATAATGGAGGTATGTCATCAGGACCAGTTCCTTTAGCAATATCGAGACTTTTCAGCTCTTTTACAATGTCACTCTCAAGGATGTGCGTATTGTTCAAATGTGTGTTAAACATTGATCTTGTAATGGGGGTTGATGAAGTGGTTTTTAAATCGTTCGTAGCGTAAATGTTAGAAAAATGTTTTGCAAATTGGTTACATATATCAGACCCATTTGTGAAAGAGCATCCATTCATTGTCATCAATGCCGGGTACTCACATCTGTTACCGCGCAGATTTTTGACGTACGAGTAAAAGTGTTTAGTGTTTAATTTAATATTGTCTTCCATCTCATTTAAATATATTCTATAATCAGTGTCAATTAAAATTTCACATCTGTCTCTTAGTATTTCGTATTCAATTTTATCCATGGGATTGTGATATTTCTTAAACAGCAATCTGTACTTATTCTTCTCTCTTAATCTTTTCTTTAAATTACTCGTGTACCATACAGGATAATTACTATTATTCTTCAGTTGCCCTTTTGGAATACATTGCTGGACTAAGTTGCCCAGGTGTGAATAAAATGTTTCGGTCATTTTATCTACGTTGTCGCAATTAATAAGTAAAGTTTCCCAGTCAATGCCGGCAAGGAGTTCATTAATTTTTTCATAATCACCCTTTCTAAAGTTATACCTAACATTAGTATTCACCTCCAGCGTCGATGGTTTATATTCTAGTTTAAGCTTAATCTGTAGAGGAGGATGAAACTTGTCAACCGAGCATGCTGAGAAGTTGCTTTCTGTTACTTCAACCTTTTTATTTGAACTGAAAATAAGATCTAATATCTTCCCGTATGTATTAGTTACAGAGTTATATTGCGAAAGAGACAATTAAATTTTGTACACAAATGACTGGACTTGTGCTTTGTACGGACAATGAAGGCCAGATCAGATGATAGAGGACTAGGTGAATGTCCACACCTGCTTGCTACCTTTCGCACACGGGAGATGAATCGTGTGAAACGAACCTTCTTTATAGGATGTGGACGAGCAAACCTCGTCGCTAAAATAGGGGACGACTTTTCATTAGCGGCCGTAATTAAATCTATGGTCGATAGTTCTAGATCATGGTAAGCGATCTTCTCCTTTTACGAAACCGTCATTGCACAAAAGAAGGCAGCGAAACGGCTGAGGAAACACGACCTAATGTCGAGCCAAGAACGCCGCAGGAGAGTCGGGTGTAGGCAGCTCGCTTACGACCGCCGCCCTCCTCCTTAAAGAGGACCCGGGGCGGCAGACACGAGGAATCTGCCATCCCGATCCGACGAGGTCTTCGAGTGGGATGGCGTAAAGCACCACGCTGGCACGCCTCGGGAAGCTTCTGCTGCTACAAATACATCTGGCGTTGGATTCGTGGCCGGATAGCTTATAGTGGGAAGAAGCGGACTAGGCGAAGCGTTACTGCAGCCTCCCCCACCTTTATGGCAAGGGGGAATTACGCTGGTTTTTTAGTTGGTAGACTGGACGTTTTATACCCAGGAGTCCCACATAACGACAGCTGTCCTCCCCGGGCCGAGTGTTATGAGAAAAGAATTTTCCAGCGTCACCAAAAAAAAAACAAGAGTGTCGTCCGCATAGAAGAACACTAAAGCGAGAAGGAAACTAGTAAGAAGGACCACATCACATGCTCCGTTCCACAATAGAGATACTAAAGCAGACACCTGAGGTAACCCGCAACAATTCTCCCTTCGCATTTCTTTACTCTTCACCAGGTAGGTAGCGCGCAAGTAAGTAGTAGTAGGATTTTTTTTGGATATGTACTGTATAAAAAGATCTACCATATCCATCCATAAAAAAGGTCTTTTAAATATTACAAACAAACACTTTATTGTCATTTATTTGTATAGATGATAAAAAAAAAACTTGACTAATATTTAAACATACACGATAAATCCGGTTTAGATAATATTTTCCTCATATAACAAACAGCTGGCACGAGGAAAATGTATGGCGCATTAAGTTTAGATGATAGATTGTAATAAATATCACAAATATAACGTTACTAAAAGAAGTTTCGATATTTTATTCAATTATTATTATTTTTTGCAATTTTAAATATTTTTGTTTTTTTTTTGTGAATTATTACAACCCCAAAAGCAGAATATACAAAATGGCATATCTACATTAAAATATCGTTATACAAAGATATTAAGTAACATCGTAACTATAGCATACAATATCATAATGGCATCGCGTGTGCTAAATAATTATGGGTGGGTAAGGCCTTGACATCAGAACAAAGCTGAATCGACTTCCCATATAATTGTCATATAAATAAAATACTAATGCCATGATTACTATTGCATAAAACCTTTTGTATATTTTCTTCATTTTTGCGGTATGAATTACAAGTAAATATAAACATTTATTGAAATGATAACACCGTACCCTAATTTTTATTAATTATTATATTTAAAAGAAGCTTAGAATATCTACATTTATTCATTTCCATCTATGAAATTAATAAAGTAATTTATGTTTTTATTCGAGAATTATATATAAACTAGCATAAGATCTACTTAAGGTACATTTTAACAACTTTGCACCTGTTCTAACAGATTCAAGAAAATCTCATTACATTCCTGTTCCGCTCGAAAAAGACTATTTATACATTTAATCACACTTTATTTTCCGTTGTTTGGATGGAATTTTAAATTTTTTTTTTCGTTAGCTATTTTCAAACTAAGGTAAAAAATTTAATGACCCTTTTTAAGTTTTAAGTTTTGTTAAGCGTCGTAACATTATCGTTCAAAAACATAATTAATGTAAAACAAAAACATAATTTGAAGTTATAAAAACGATAATTTTAAACTTGTTTTAATGATAACCTACTCAAACAATACTTGACCTTCACCTTTAATAAAAATATATTACGTTGATAATAATATACTTTATAAAACATCTCCATTTTAAGCATAAAATTTTATAAGCATTTAGAATTACATAATTTCAACGCCTTGTGGTAATTTCCCAACCTCTTACTAGTGACCTTTAAAAGCCTTCGTTTCGTTATTAGAAGCATTAAATAAAGCAGTAGGTCTTTAAAAATGGAATTAGTAAGAAAATTGGAAACTTTGCTGAAAATAATGAACCTCTTTGTTATAGCTGAACTTTTATTAATAACGGGTTACTGTAACAAAGAATTTATTATATATATTATATTTTATGAGAATAAAAATATATTTTATTGATTTCTAACTTATTACAATAACAGGAATGTTCAGTTTTTACGTATCATTTTGTTTTCCAATGCCTTAGACCTCGAACGACGAAAACTTCTCAGCATTCCATGGATTCACCGTGTTCGTGCCGGGTCCACCGCGTTGCAAGGAGAGGAGCTTCAACAGTGCCTGGGACTTGCGACCCAGGTAGGTTATAGGTTTGGTAAATATCTAAACGCTCACCTCCACCGTCCAAGCTCCTCTCTCTATCTAAGCAAAATTTGAAACAAATCTACCAGGGCTCCCGTCGAAGTACGTTCCATGAATGAACAGATAGGCCCAAGATTTTTGCTGTATTGAAGAAAGATTTAGCTATTATAACTCTCGCTCCCACTTCTACCGCGTACAAATTTCCGACAAACCTATGCTTAGTGAGTTCGTTAGCGAGCTCGTTATACTTGTTGAACTTCATGGCTTGGTTTTTGTGTATGTTGGTTTCTCAATGAAACCCTTCTTGTAAACCGTAAGCCTTAAGCTTATGTACAAATTTATGAATATTACCTACCCCATTTTATTAAAAATACAATCAAACAGTAAAATATCATAATTCTTATAAAATATGTTTTTTACAAAAATTCCACTGGTTAAGAGTTTATTTGTGATTATTTTTTTAGTTTTATATCAAATGTGGGAAAAGTGAAAATTTTCTGTTTTTTCTGTTTTTTTATAATATTAAATATTCCATACTATTTGGAATATTGAAACGGTGTGAATGATGTATTTGGCCTTAGTTCTAAAATAATATTTGACTAAAAAACGACAATGGTATTGTTATGATGTACATATTGTACTTTTGTGATATCTATTGAATTATTACCGTCATATAAAAACGGTAATTTTCCGTGTTCACATTCATTACAATTAAAAACAAATCATATTGTAGATATAAAACATGATTTATACCAACGTCAATTACTATATACAATAAAATTATTTAACGTTTATAAACTTTTATATTATCCTTTTGTCATTTTTGACTTTATCCTTCCCATTTTTATATTTATCATAAAGAGCACAGAAAAGGATTTTGGTAAACACTATTTTCCAAAGCGAGGTCAAAGTGATTATTTGATATATTAAATGAAATCAGTTCCACATATTGACAACTATTAACTAACCAACTGACTAATATCAAACAAAAACAATGTAGCTTTAATATGCACAGATATCAATGGAATTTTGAAGTAGCAGGTTCAGTAGCTATTGTTTATAGTAGAAAAACTGGTTATTTTTATAACTTATCTTCAAAATTATCCAAAAAAAGACCTGTAACCTCTGAATAACATGTACTATGTCTTATGTATTTTTTGTACCTTTGATAAAAACCTCTAATAAAAATAAAAGCTAAAACGTCAACCTACACAGTCCTCACCTGATGTTACATCTGACTACAGAATTCTTATCCTAATCTTATTCTAATCATTCAATCTACAACTTCCGAATAACATTTAGTTGCAGAATGCCAAAAGAATCTTGTTCTGATTGAGACCGGAAAATCATATTATCCATTTAGCTTCAACTCGTAGAGATGGACGTCGTTATATTGGTGGGACCGAGTACTATCAAAATAGGTACTCATATTTTTTAGTTCCTTATCGAGATATAAGCCCCCAATGTATTCAAAACATTAAAAAAATAATGAATTAATTTTACTTTAAATGTATTATTTCTATATTATGAAGAAAAAATATATAATTTTATAGTAAAAACTAAGTATTTTTTATAAGAGTATTATGATATGACATCGGTCAATCAATACATCTTATAAAACAAAGTCCCTCGCCGCGTCTGTCTGTTCGCGATAAATAGAAAAACTACTTCACCGATTATTTATCAAAGAGTTATCACCACTCGATAGCGTGATTCTTGAGAAAGGTTTTAGTATATAATATGTTAAATTTTTGTATTAACTTGTGTTTACATTAACGATATTTGTTGAAGATGTCGGGAAAACATGAGCCGTCTGAGAGCTTTTAACGAAAATGCTGTCTAAAGTCTTTGAGATATAATAAAATAATATATGGTGGAATTGTGTATCTTATATAGATCTACAGAAAAGTCCGCGGTGGCATATGTCTATTCCTTAACGTACTATATACATTTTACAACTTTTATCAATTGGCATTCCTAAAGCGTTTATTGGAAAGCTATTTACATAAATACGGTATTAAGTCTTATCAAAATAAATTACTTCGTTTTAAAGCCTACATCAGTATCTGTAAATTATACTTTAAATGATTTAAATCGGGCGTACCATTTGAAACTTATCATAATATAAGTTTAATTATTCAATAAATGAAATAGGCTATTTCTTATTTTTTGTAAAGACCCCGTGCAAAGCCGGGGCTAGTACTTAGTTTATAAATAAAAAAAGAATCTTTACGTTTAATCAAAAGCTCGTAATAATAAAACAAAAATATTACAATATAATAATTGCCTTTTGAAGTAAAATGTTAGTTTTTCGTTAAACGAATGAGATAATTTCCTTCGTTTGTACTATCTAGACTTTTATTATTGGGTAAGTCCGGGGTAGTTGGCCATAGTTGTTACTAAATGATGTCAAAAAAAAATTACATGTTTTTTTAGAATTTTGTATTTGAAATTTAACTTTAAACAATCGACGCTGAAATTATAATCACCAAAATAACAATATTTAATGAGATCGCTTATATATATATTTTCTTTTCAATAACGATTGGCCGTCTCTCGTTAAGCATCCGATTATGATGGCCTTAGCATTAGATGTAAGATGACAATATCCTTAATTCTATATACCGCCTTTTCTTAAAGCATACTTAAAAACTCTAGAGGTGGAAGTCTAACCCAGAAAGGCAGACATTTTTTTAATCAAAATGTCTGTAAGCATTTATTGTTATAATTATAATAATTTATTCAATATTTATTTATCACTTTCAAAGTAAATTGTGATTTAGCTTGTTGGTTAATAATAATTTTAAAGTGAGAAACATGCACTCCATTTTCGCAATAGGAACATAATGTTCATACAATATATTACGTAAATTTGCTCGTTACTCCTGGATGCTTAGTCTTAGTTGACATTATACGGAGCGTTAGCAGTTTTTCATTCATAAATCTTCTTACATTATAGTATTATTAACGTCGGTTATTTTATGAGAAACGGTGAACGCTTCGTATTTATTGTGACGATGCACACTGGGGTTAAGAATACTGAAAAATTACTTGATTTAAACTCCTATAATAAATATCAAATGACATGTTTCATAAATGAGACAAAACCTCTCAGCATTCCATGGATTCACCGTGCGGGTGCCGGGTCCATCGTGATATAAATTATAGTCCAATTAAATTGTGCATATGCGATTTCGTATGTAACTTATAAGGAAAAAATTTACCAATGTATTCCCTATATATTTTTACTTTTCTATTTCTGTAATATATTGTTCACTTCAGGACATTGAAACGAATTCGAGGGTAGATCGTAAATACTAATTATATCAAAGAGAATGAGTAATAATATTTTTAAAATAATTTCCCTGACATAATGAGCTATTGAAATTATTCTGTACACATGTTTCTCCAATTAGATACAATAATTAAGAAGACGCCTACGTCTCTAAATTCTGTATCGGTTGTTAAATTTAGAGTACTGCTTTTATATATTCTAATAATTTTCAAAATTTTAAGTCATTAGTGCTTTTCCATAATTTTCAGTGACTTTGTATTATCGGCGTAAATAAGAAAATTAGATTTTTCTATTGCAATATATCATTAATGTTAAACAATAAGTGTCGAAGGTAAGAGGTAAACCAAATTATTTGCACAAAATTTTAGCTCTATCATTTATAAATCGCAGTTATTTAGTTTCCGTCACTGAGATACGATGCCAATATATAAGCTAGTCTTAGCACATAGCGAGAGTTAAATTTATTTAATTCCACTTAAATAGAAACAGAAAAAATGGCCGATGAGCATCCTCTGGCAAATATATAGTGTCAGAAAAGCACTCCGAGTACAAGATTAACCCCTTTAGATATAACCGTTGGTATAGAGGGGAGTGCACACTAACATGTCTATTAGGTCCTTTCTACATATTAGAGATTACCATAAAGATATTACCATTAGCGGTTTTATTATATTAGTAAAGTGAATGAAATGTTTTTTTAAGAGATGTTATTATTTTTTCCGTTATTAAAATGCTAAAACAATTTGACCTTGGGTTTGGCTCCCTCTCATACGCGTTCACTTTAACGATCATCGAGTTCCTTATATATGCACAACATAAATATCTTAATTAATGTAACACCTGCACATGTTTATTCCACAATTTTTTTTGGTTTGCTGTTGTTATGACTGTTGGTACCACAGAATATTCATGTATGCAAGTACGCATATTGAAAATTTACTTTCAATTTTCAAAAACTTTGCAACTAACACTTGTTAGGAATAACTTTAACAACGTATGGATATCAAACCATTTAAAAGACGACATAACTTTTTTTGAAACAAAAATTTGATATTGCATTTACAGTACTGTTGAATCATATAAAACATACCTCATTCGTCATTAATTAAAGCATGCGCTGCACTTAGTTTTATAAAATAATTTAGTAATACGAAACCGTTTTGAAACGGTATTACCCTTGTATTTTACTTTAGGCAAAAACAAAAAAATACCAGCAATATAATTTACTAATTAGCTATGTAATTTTCCGTGTTTTCAAAATTGAAAAAAGTGTCAGAATAATAATTGCGTGAAGCGACAAATTTAGTGAACTATTTAAAATTATGTTTATTGTGACTCACATAATTTTATTTAAAATTAAAAATGATTATTTACATTATCTTTTTCCCCACTATATCACACAAGTTAAAGGGTTATCAAATGAAATAAAATTTTAGAGTGACAGAATTAATATTGATAAAAAATGTATTCTAACACACATATGATACTGTAACATAATTTCCGTCGAGTAAAAATTTTAATTTTAACAACGCGATGTAAAATGAATATTAAGATGAAAAATGATAATCTTAGCAGATTATTTCTATGATTTTAACGAAAATGAAACTCATATATATTTTTTTGCACATATTGGTCGTTTCAACCATGATATTATATCTTCTGTCATATTCACAGAATTCACTAATCTAAAGCACTTAAAAGTCAACCGCACAGTCGGTGTACACAAACCGGTATGGCAGCATTTCTTATATTTCAACTTACACACTCACCCACATACTAAATGGTGCCTATTATTAATACTATATGATCTCATCAAAACATGAGGCCAGATAAACGTGAACAATTTTAAAAACAGCAATTTGAATTTATTGAAACCAACGAGCACATATGTACATATGTATGTCTTCTTATATCGGGCATTTAAAAATTTTAATGATTTAGGACCTAATAGTTGTTTTTAACCAACTGAAGACGTAATAGTTGTTTTTAGATAACATCATACCTATACGGTATAACTATTAAATATCCATCAATTATTAATATGTTTCAATGAAACTAGTATTTTTCGGATATATTACGCAAATTTTATTATTTTAAAAGTACATAATCACGACGTTTCGGTTACTTTTCAGGAACCGTGATCACGGGCAGACGGGATGTGGAATTTTAATGTATAAAACTCGCGAAAGTCTTAGATATCATTAATTATTAATATGGTATTTCTACACTTGCACATCATTTTTAAAATACTTTAAGAAAGACGCTTTGCTTATTTGTTTTTAACTTAAGTAGAAAAAACTGAGTAAATGTTTAAATAAATTAATATGTTTAAAAAATTACATTGCGAATGCTAAGATAGATAGATTTCACTGGAAAATATTACAAACAAAAAATATATAGTGAGTCGAAATAATTATTATCAAAATACGATGTATAAAATGGTAGTTACCTTTTTTGATACCCAATTAGTATTTTTTATGTAAGAGGATTATGTAGTCCTTACATGCTTGCTAATGGTACTTAAATAACGTTTTATAAAATAAACATTAGTATTACAAAATTAAGAATACATATGAAGCGAACAATGTATTGAATCATTTTATATTTTATTATATAAGTAAATATTTAGTATATTTACTAAGAATAAATCTATAAACATACTACAGCTTGTAAAGGATAAGGAGAAATAAGTGAAAAACTTATTTAAACTGTGGCACACTCTAACACGATCTTTTGAAAGTATTAAAGCTTCGTGTGCCTACAATTTAGAAGATATTTGTGAATTTAATAGAATTTGAATAGAGATCTAATTTACTCAATGTTATTAGGATAATCCTTTTCGTTTTATCAGACAGCGGGATCATGAAGGGTCAAACCGTTTACCCTCATAGTTAAATGAATGTGAAATAAATATCTTACAAAATAGTAGATATATATTTGGTATCATATCTATTTATGGATCATTAACTATTCACAGAGAAAACAGAACAACTCTTTGTTATTATGTATCATTTAATAAAAGCAGAACTATTCTGTTTTTAATTGTAAATGAAACTCAAAGACAACACCATAATATTTTACTATTTTTTACAGATATCTAAAGACTATTTGAATCATAACAACATTAACCGCTACGATCCGCTATTTTTTAATTATACTTCTCAGTACACACTTTCTAATTGTATGCACTTGAAAGTTTGTTTCTGTGGGAAAAAAAAAACATCACGTAACATTTCATTTCAGTCGCTTATTATTTTAATATCACCTTGTCCGTTTTTAGAACAAAAAGTTAATTTTACTGTATTGCACATTAACCAATTCCCGCAAGAGTGGCAAACAGCGTGTATTAGAGTTTAAAGTGACATATTATATTGCATAAGTTTGTTTAAAGTAGTAAGTTGAATTCTCTCCAATTTAAGGTGCAGAGATAAATAAATACTAAATTCTTCCGTTTCTGTTCATTAAATGATTCCTTCACCAATATGCCAATAGTTATATATGAGCAATATTCAGCTACAGGAGATAATTAAATTTTAATTTAATAAAAGAGCTGGTGCAAAATTCTTTAAAAAGGACAGATTTAACGTTTAACTTCCAAAGTATTGATATGCGATCACTTCAACAATTAAGTCATCTTTCTCGGATCGTTTTAGTGAATTAAGAAAATCAGTTTATAATCTTCATAACCATAATGCGGGAATGGATGAACTCCATAAAAAAACGGCAAAAAATATTATACAGCCAATGATAAAAAAAAAAAAACAAATTTTAATATTAAGCAGTATACACATTAAGTGTCACTAAACTAAGCGACACTATTTCATACAATACATACGTGGTATTTCCATTATATATTTATTTCCGTTCGTTGGTCAAAACATTTAAAGGTCAACGAAAAAAAGTTATTTCACTTTTATTATAAGTTTTTTGCCATGGCGAATTTGTATCAAATATGAAGCAATACCTACAATTTTAATTTTTATAGTAAAATGTAAAAATAAAATGGACCAAAATATAAACTTTATTTAAAATTAAGAACAAAAACTACCTCATAATAGCTAGATGTACTTATGTACTATAAACACAAGTAGGTAAAATTATTTTATACATAAAACCTTCTAAATAATTGGGTGAGGCCTGCGAGAATTACGCGAAAACTAACAAGTTTATGTCTAGGGAACTATAATTTTTATTGTAACTAATCGGGTAAAGTTTTTATTTCATATTCTTTTTCAATTATTTTGCTATTTTATGAGATATTCCTTTATGTTTTGATTTTAATCCTTTAAATATAATGAAGAAAAATTTTATTAAAAAATTATAACACTATGTTTTCGCAACATAAAAAAAAGTTAGTGATAATTCTTCATGATTTAACATTTGATAAATACGTAATCTCAATAACTAAATATACGTAATTAAAACGATGTGACCTAATATGTTATTGTGAAAGTAATCGATACTTTGTAATGCCTATTGTTTAATAACAATCAATAGAGAAAGCAATAGCTCTCACACGATATTTATAACTGAGTTTTAATTTATTAATTTACTTACTATAATATTAATACAGAGAACACGGACACAGAGACACAGAGCAGTTAATTGTTTAATCCCTAGTCTAAATATTTTTGAACTGTGTGTTAATGAAATAAATATTAAGATAAATCGATTTTTTATAATTATATTAAAATTATTTAATAAACAAAACTAAGTGTGGAATAATTATCAATTCACTTTTAAAATAGATGTATTTCTAAACGGTTTTACAAAGTTTTTAGGTAACACTTAAGATAAGAAGCTCTTGTGGAACTAATCTTAAATAGCCTCCCGGGTCAACTTAGCACTGTCGCCTCTGTAGTCGGAATAGTGAGATAGCTAGCGTGTAGGGTATTTATTTTGGGTATATTTTGCGGATTTTATTAAAAAAAATGTAATTTTAAATATTTTTAACGTAGTTTTTTAATATAGTTGTATCCAAAATTGTTCACCCACTCGACGCCTGCATCTAGATAATTACAATTAACTGTTTTTTTTTTTATATGTTTTATTATTTTCTTTTTTTATAAGAACAAACAAATAAAAAGTCGCGTAATGTAATCGCGAAAGTCAGACATTAGTACATTATTTAAATACATTATAAGATAAGATAAATGTGTGCATATTATTGAAATACCCAAAAATAAACATAGAGTAAGTCACGCAACGAGTACTTGTAATAACCGGAAAATCGTGTTCAAGTTGAACTTAGGTTGCCAACTGGAAAACGATATTCCGGGGGTTAAAGGTTCAAATCCTGGTCGTTTAGAAGAATTTTTCAGTCTATACCTATTATTTTATTTTAATTCAAGTACTAGCTCAATATTACTAAAACTACATATATCATGTGATAATTTATCTTTTTCAACATTACCCTAGTCGCTTACAATCTTAAAATTTTTAAATAGAAGTTCATTTTTATAGAGTTTACAATTAATATATTTTTAATATTTCGTCAATTGGTGCTCTTTATATCAAATTCTATATTTAACACATTTGTATGTGCGTGGGTACTTAGGTTAATATACCCGGATAATCTGCCTTCATTTGCAAGGTATCTTGTTGCATTGTGATTTAAGTTAATTCATTCCTTTTCTAATTAGCCGTTTAATATGATACTCATTTTGTAGCTGAGGAAAAGATTAATCCGCTATTTTCGAGTAACAATTAAAATAACTTATGAGGATTCAACCTAATATGCCTAGAAGTTTCCTGAATTTGAGCCGTATACGAGTTTTACGCGAAAACGTTATAACGTATAAAGAAAACGTATCTTTTAATTTAAAGCAAATTCCAAATTATGTTTCTTTATTTAGCCAAAAATACAACATTTAACCAATGCTATATACAAAGATAACGGTACATGTATTTACAAATATTATTTTTTATTTAATTAAGTGAGTAAGATCACATTTAAATACGTAACAAAAAGGTATCCCAACTTAACCCAAATAAAAATTTGCTTTTTTTTCATTCGAATGGGATTTGTAATAACAAAAATATCATAAAGCTAATCTAATGTAATGTAAAATAGAGATGTAAAGAACTAAGATAAAATGGTAATCAGAACAGACTAATTCTACAAATTACCATATGGATATTAACAACAAGTAATCAGAATTTTGTTGATAAAATACTTTATATTACATTTTGTTCTAAACCATTTTAGTTTTCAAAATTATTTCTCACATCTTTTCAAACAAACGAATAACAAAGACCCACGCTTAAATACATTAATAAGCAAAAGGTCTATTCAATGATTTGAATTGTATAAAACATAACAATAACCTACTATATTAAAATTATTAAACATCCTCATGGGCTATCAAATCATAAAGAAATAATTACTTACCTTTCATTAAAATATATATTGTGTTATATATTTCACAAAACATAAATACTAATAAAGAAATAAGAAAATCAAAATTATGACAATCCTTTATTTAATAACAATAGCTGCACTAATAGTTATCGCGCATTGAATCATTTCTTTTATGAGACGAGATAAAAACGTTGTCTATTATCTTTCAAGTGTAACATTATAATTCTTATCAACAAGTCGGAAATCTTTGAGACCGCTGTAATATAATTCCTTATTATAACAATAAAGGTGAAATAATAGTTTGTTTAAGAAATATAAAAAATTAGATTAAAAATGAGAATATTATATTATACAAGCATTTAATATTACTTAACATCTTTAAAAACAAAGTTAAAAGGTTCACACATATAATTCAAGGCTGCAGTTCGATACCGTAGCGGAGGTCCGAACCATTCTACATGGAAATTCTCAATTACTTTGGAAAGGAAGGTTTCTGTTTCCAATTCAGCTATACGTCGACCTGTTGGGAAATACATTACATTAATTCTTCTTTATTTCTTCTTACCACTTACTTCGTCTAGATTAAAAAGTACGAAATGATAGTATAATGTTTTCTTCTCATTATTTATTCATTTTTGTCCAATCGGCATTGATTGATTGATTATGCTATCGATTGCTATGTATCTGAGATGCATTTTCTCATTGATCTCAGTTGTGTTTATACCAATATTGTTTGTATATCTCTTTGTGTTTTTTTTAAAAAGTACCAGTTATGTTTTATCATACATCATTCTTTAATAAGCGATTTCTACTAAAATAATGAAATAACTTTAATAATTGGTGATATTTTACAAATTGTTAGCCTTTTCCCTATTTTATTTTAATTTACCTTCACATATAATCTATTAAAACAAAAAAATCTCCTAGCAATCACGGTAATGAGACCGTTTGTCATAAAAATTTACTATTTAAAAAGAGACCTTGTCGACACACTCAGAAATAATAAAAGGAATTAATTATTATTATCCAAAAAGATGGTAATTTTCATATAATTCCGTATTTTATACAAATAGGAATAAAATATTGCGAGTATAAAAACACAATGAGATTCATGACGTTTCATGTATACATTTAACACCTTCATGATCGTCTTTGATTATTATCGATGATAAATCATTGGTATGTAATAATGGGTATCTAAATTTTTTACCAATTACCTATACAACTTCGGATCCCGAATCCAAAAGGGACAAAGGCAAATGGATGAGCATTTCCATAATACAGTGGATCAGTCTTTTCTGCTAGCCATCGTTCTGGTAAATATTCCAATGGTCTAGGAAAGTTTTTGTCCGATTTAGACATTGTTTGATGATAAAAAGTAACTTTCATCTGGAACAATAACATGTTAGATATTACGAAATAATTATTAAAATACTATTTATTAAATTGAGTTACAATAAAAAACTAACGTTTTTTGGGATGTGATACCCAAGAATATTATAATCCTTTGTTGTTAGTCTCAAATTTCCTGAAGCGACAGGTAAGATACGCATAGATTCTTTTAATACTGCCTTAAGGTACGCTTTTTTATCTTTTTGCGATTTTATTTCCTCCCTCAATTTGTTTTGTTTGTCCGGATTCGTTGCAAGCAAATATAATGTTGCAATTATCGTATTTGCAGCCTAAAAAAAATATAAATAATTACAATACTAGATAGAACTTAAATAATAATCAGTTATATATGAATATACTTTACTAAATAATTATCTTTCAAAAATAATAAAAAATATTAATTTAGTTATTTCACCGTATCCACTCCTGCCAGTAACATATCGCTTGCCATAATTACTGCCACATCCTTATCAATTTCAAGTAATTTTTGCAAAACTCCTTTTTCTTCATTAGCATTATTATTTTTTGCATCTAGTTTTTCAATAGCTTTATCAATGAAATATCTACTTAACCTGTAAGTATATTAATTTTAATATAAATTCATAAACTATATCAAACAACTGTTTCATAAAATATTTACGTCATCTGATCTTCGTAACATTGCATAGCTTTTTTAAACGTCGGAGTAGAGATATATTTCCAAAGGCTTGGGTTCAAGTCCAACTTGTCGGCATATTTAAACATATTGTGAACTGTCTGTATTAGTTTCTTGACTGGTGAGTTTTCTGGCAAATTTGAATCGAAACAGTTTAGTCGATCGCCAAGAGCGACTACACCAATAGATTCTAAGGCCCATAGATTCATCTCTTCGTCAAATTTTCCTTCAATCATATTCTTGTCGTTACGTTTAGACCTCATTCTATAAAAAATATAAAATAAAAACATAACATTTTCAGCACACGCCACAATTCCAAAGTATATTTGTTTTTCAATACGGTTTTATAATTTGACTACCTTTTAATCATATCTTCCGCTACTTCATTCAATGTGTTGCTGTATAAAATGATGGTTTTAGGTTGTAGCATAATTGGATTGACCGTTGATCGGAATTTTTTCCAAGGTTCACCATGGCTAGAAATTAAAGAGTTGAAACATTGAATGTGTTTAATGAATGCCATGACTTTTACACTTTCTCTTTTTCACTTTATTTTTTATTTTTCTAGAAAATAAATATTATCTTCTCACAAATTTATACGAACGTTTTCTCTCACATCTATCGTTTTGAATTTTGTTAAAAGCTTTGTATGCTTATTTCAGAATTTCAATACATATTACAGTATTAATTAATTATATTTTTTTATTTGTCAATGATATTTCATAATTTTAAGCAAATTAAATATTTACTCTGTCCCCAGTCCTGTCACTATATCAGTTTTCCCTTTATTACTGTACACCTTTCTATAATATTCCAAAGAAATAAAAGTCGGCCGGTAAGGCATCCTATTTTCTCCCCACAGGACCTTAAAAAATAATCATGAATGAATTATCATAGTTAAAAATTGTTCTTCCAAAAAAAGATTATATACCTGAGACGCGGCTTCTGCATCGAATAGAAATATGACGGGTTTTGCACCAAATACACCATCTAACTTTGCTATAGGCCCATATTTTTCGTATAACACATCGCCCAAATTAGAAACGTCTTCCAACATTCCTAGAACGTAGGCCCTTGTTACCCCATATCTTATATAAAAATTAATGTGTAGCATGAAGTTAAAAAAAAAATAAAAATAATAATTTAATAAATTTTAACATTTAATGTTGTTGTACTTTTATCGTCAATAAATTGTATTACAATAAAATGGTTGGTATTATGTGACAAAATTATAATTCAATACATGACAAATTCAGTCTTTTAATTTTGTAGCCTTAATTTTTGCTTGTCTAAAATTAATTATTCATTTTATTTAATGAATTTGAACACTTATAGATATTTTAATAATCTTTGAGTATTTATCTATATTATTTAACTAGTTACGAATCAATTATAAAGCAGTTGTTATTTTTGATTTCTATATAATATATATCACACCCTTATTTAGATTAAAAATAGAAATCATGTCTTTATTTTATAGCATTTCTGTTGCTGACATGAATCCACAATATTGTTTTAGGTCTTATTTAATAATTATTACTTTAATGTATATGTGTAATGAATAATGAGTTGTGTGCTATATACAATAGAGAAATAAATATATATTTAGTCTCATACAACGCAACAGCTTCGCCAAAAGTGAAGCACATACATATATAAATAAGCATCTGACTGTATAGATTCAATTAGAATGAACATGCTAATAACAATCTAGACAAAATAACGGACCTCCAGGAAAGTAATGGTGCAATTGTCCTATTAGAGGCAGAGTTGGTGGTCCTGGTATTTCTCGCCAGGACTTTAGTTTAATTTCTGTGGCATCGACATTTACTGATACTTTGTTCACTGAAACGGACCTGAAAATGTTAATGCCCTTAATGTTTTATGATACGGTTTGAAACACAATATTTTTAATGTATTGTTTGAAAATACTGTATATAAATGTACCTCAAACGTGATCATTAATTTCGAATTAATAAATGTGAGTATATAATTATTTTTACACCTGATATTATAATGACTAAAGTCTTTATTATTATTCTCATATATTTTAAAAGATTAGACGAAAATCAAATGTTAAATATTTAAAGTAGCTATGTCCCAACTTAATTCTTAGTTACCGCTAAAAGAAATGTTCTGGATTTTTGTCTCCATAAACATTTAATTTAAACTGCCCAATTTAAAATTAATTAAATATTTTACAAGTTTTCTTATCTTTTTTAATTGACATTTATTTTTAAAACTATCGAAAAAAATAAAAAATGTAAATAAAGACAGACAGAATTAATAAAACGTAAAAATATATACATACACTCACATAATATTTAAATGAGACATTGAATTTTACTTAAATAATACGACTTAATACTTACCTTGATATATTTTTATTTATAGGTGCTAAACAAAAGGTTGATCTTTTAAAAACTTGCATAGCGCACACACTTTTTTAGTATAGTCACAGGAAACATAAATAAAATCACTTATATATCATGTACACGTACTATCATGAGGAGCGAATTAAGTGGACTGATATCAACAGCGTGCTCTGTTCATTTGATCTTGATGTTTGTGCAGGTAAAAATATCGCCGGAATGTTATTTTAACTCTTTTGTATGCTGACCACGAAATGATGGAATGATGAGTCACAATAAACAAAAAAATTAAGTAACAAAAAAAATTTGTTTTATGGCGATACTCACAAAGCGGTTTGAATTAACCGAGTATCCGTTAGGCTTTTTAATAACTTGTAGAAGTGAAGTGTCAATTTCTGTCAACTTTATATATATATATATATATATATATATATATATATATATATATATATATATATCTATATATCGATATATATATATATATATATATATCGGGGAGTGTTCTGGGGAACTGTTTGATGTAGTGCCTTCGTCACCATTCCACCATCGCACTACTCGCCGTAGGCTTGGATTTCATCTACATCACCTAGATGTATTTAGTTGCAAGACTGTACGTGATTTTTTCCACGCACGTGCAGGGTGTGGAATGATCTTCCGCTCGAGGTTTCCCTATAGAGCTAGAGAACTACAAAATGGGGTCTTTCAAACATCAAGTGTTGAGGTGGCTCCTTCACTAACAATATCGGTAAAGCATCTACAACACCCTCTATGTTGCAGATGGCCATGGGCGACGGTTACTACTTTCCATCAAGTAGACCTTCTGCCCGTTTGCCCCTTAGGGTCATATATAAAAAATTAAAAAACAAGTGTTTTAAAATTGAAGGATATAAATTTCACCTTTAAAATAATAAAAGTGCAAAGTTATAACGTATATTACGTTTAGTTTGATATTTGGTATTTGAAGAGACAAAACGATGACATTGCCTTATCGTGTCAGTCATTATAGTAAGGAGGAGAAACTGTCTCAAGTACAGCAGAAATATTCAAATAAAATTGCTTGAGTGGATCTTAATGTAGAAGGAATATTGATTCCACTTTCAAGTTTGAATTTATAAGTAACAAACAGATAAAATGACTTGATACGAAAACATGTAAATAGCTGGTGAAGCTAAATTTAGCATATATAAAATACTAAACAAATATGTAAATCATTACACTATGTATACATACATACATATACGTAGCTCAAATATTTTTAAAATATTAGTTGATATTAACTTTAAAATATTTATTACCAATAAAAAACAGAGACATATGATAGCGGTGCAATAATACCATGTCATCTGTGGGGTGTTAAAATTATATTATACGTAATGAACACTACATAAATAAATATCAGAAATATCTGTCAATAAAAGCATACCTTAATTTCCTTTGTACGAACCTTAATCAAAAATATATAAATTAAAAAATACACATATTTTAACTATTTTAAAAAAAGCCTTTCTCACTATTATTCGAGAGTGTTAAGGCTTTGTGTACTTTAAATTTACGGCATCTGTGTCTATTCAGTAAAATTTAAATAGAACCCTTAATTTATTCAATGTTATTGGGATAATCCTTTTCGTTTTATCAGGCAGAGAGATCATGAAGGATCAACCTGTTTACCCTCATAGTTGAATGGGTATTAAATATACGTTTTATGAAATACTAAATCCGTGCTGATAGTAAGTTTATGTATATGTAGTATGTTTAATTAAATATTTACAGAATAAAACATAAAACTGTAATCATTGAAATATAAGATTAATTTGTTTTTTTTGTTAAATGCGGCTATATAATAATAATAGCAAAAATTTCAATCGAAGAAATGCTAGCAATAAAAACAAATTGATATATGATTTTGTGTCCAAGGTCTTTTATATATGATTTAAATTAGAAGAATTATTTCAAATTTTAGTTAGTATAAGAGCCAAATCACTCTACAACCTACTAAAAGACTCGGGCCTATCAAAACTAACATCAGTTCATTCTTGGAATGTGCGTCGAAAGCAGCCCTAGTAGGTTCGTTTCAAATTTGGTTAGGTATAGAGAGGAGCTTGGACGGTGCAGGTAAGTGTTAGATAAGGGCCCCTTAAATCTACACCTAAGTTGCAAGTCCCAGGCACTGTTGATGCTCTTCTCCCTGCAACATGATGGACCCGGCACCCGCACGGTGAATCCATGAAACGCTGAGAGGTTCCGCCTCATATCAGTTTTATCTCTAGTTAGTATTATTACGCAGTGTATTTATTAAATATATCAAATTTTATTTAAATATGTCTTATATGAAATAAAAATTAGAATCCAAAAATAAATTAATATTACTAATTATTTTAAGCTTGCTGTAGCTCTTGGAACAGACAATATACACATGAGCAAAATAAATGTTTAAACAGAACAATATTTGAATAAAAAATTTGTGAATTGCACGACTTTTCTCTAATTTTTTCACGACTGACCTCATATTGTTGGAAGACTATTTAACATATGCAAAGTTTCTGCTCAATGAAGACAACTCCATAAAAAAATCTTAGTACATTGGAACAAGGTCCAAGATATGTAACTAATTTACATACATTATTTTTTTATTTACACAACAGTAGGAATTTATTTACACTTCCTTCATCTACGAGTACTTAAAAATCGCCTTTGTAGTTCCAAAAATTTCTTCTATATACTATCTTATAACCCTGAACAATCTGTCCTGATATGAAGATTAAATATATGATTAGTGTTTAATTTACCCACTCGAGTCACGGTAACGCAACTAGAATGCGATATTCTGCAGGTGGCAAGTGTAAATACTGTTGATGAAATGAATTATTAAATATATATTATTTTACTTCATATATTGCTGGCTTAACAATAATAAATTGAATAAAAGCACAATTATATTTATTAACAATATTATAAACAAAATTAGATAAAGTAGAGTGCCTCCCCATAGGAGCCGAATGAGGTTTGAACACGTTAGGTATGTCTAAATTACGCACGAAGCTATTACATTGATTGTATTCTTGCACGAAAGCTCTCAATAAAACTGTTTTAATATAATTAACGAGTCACAATATCTTCTTAAAAGAGAGAGAAGACAATCTTATCTAATTCGTAAAGTCAAAAGTTATTGTAACTTATTTTTTTTATAAATTGTTGGTACATAAATTAAAATTAACTAAGGTTTACAAAAACTTATTTATAATCTAGAGGGAATAAAATTCTAACTATTAATTAATTATCATTACCTTGAGCAGTCGCAGCTGCCGCTCACAATGCATAAAAAAGTTGTAGAAAAGAATATTTTCATTTAAATTAAATTTTAACTTCATTTGGTGCTGGACTTTGTCTTAACTAAACAATACTTTTTAAATTGACATAAGTATCAGTATTTTTTTATTTGTAATGAATGATCTTTAAATTATTCACTTCTATTTCAGATTCCTTAATCATATTTCGTATCGTAAGTCAATGAGATCACGAAAAAGGATAGATACCTATTTTAGTGAATGCTTATCAACTTGTATTGCACTTATAAATACGTTGATTAATCTAATAATACATATTTCTTAAGTTTTAATATAAAAATGGATCTTCATTTCCAAAATGTTTCATATGAAAAATTACGCCACAAATAAATAAGATCTTTACTCTTTAGCTCTTACATACAGTCTTTATTATGATTAATAAATTAATTTTAACTTCTGCGAATATCTACAGGTAATTCAGCAATAAGATATGATATTGCAGCCCAAAACGCAGCGCAGTCTAGAACATCGGACTTATTTTGGGCAGTTAAGGTATCAGCATTTGAATGATGATACCAGAAATAACGATCATCCTTATTTAAAAGAGAGGCTCCAGGAATGCCCTTATCAATAAAAATTGAAATATCTGATCCTGTGGAATTGGCTACTTTCAGCCTATTTAAATCCCATGGTTTAAATAATTGTAAAATTTCATTAATTAAGCATGTAACGTTTTTAGATCCAGCTACTTCCAAACCCAAAGGTTTGAATGTTCCTTCATCAGATTCCATTATAAAATCTATGTTATCCAATTCATCACTGTGTCTTTCCAAGTAGGCCTTCGCACCATTAAGGCCTACTTCTTCAGACGTCCATAGTATTGCCCTCAGAGTTCTTCTTGGTTTTAATTTTAGGTAATTTAAAACAACAGGCACAAACCAACTAATCATCATACCGCCCCCATCGTCAATAGCACCCTGACCGACATCCCAACTATCTATATGTCCAGAAACTATAACCATTTTATTCGGAATATCATAGCCTTTTACATCAATAATTAAATTTCTAGATATATTTGCTTTCAGTTCATTTGACATTTGTATTTCTATAACAATAACTTCCCCACGGTTATGAATTCGCTGTAAAAAATCAGCATCTTCTATTGTAATTGCTGCAGCTGGTATTTTTTTAACGTGGGGTTCATAAACTAAATCTCCAGTATGAGTTGTATATAAGGAAATCGGAGTAATACTTCGAACTAAAACTGCTACAGCACCCTTTCTAGCAGCTTTGACGGCACTATTTCTTCTGTACTGAATAGTATTTTCATAAGTAGTAAAATTAGTATTAAAAAGAATGATTTTGCCTTTAATTATGGCATTATCGATACTTTCCAATTCTTCGAAACTAGACACCACAATAACTTCTGCTGTTATTTTTCCATCCGTTGGAACGCTGAGTCCAATACCAAGAATGGACAGTTGCTTTAGTCGTGGTCTTAGCATTTTAAGGGATTCAAGCCCACGTTTCCATTCAGGAACCTAAAATAAGAATCAAAAATTGAAATGACAGAAATGGATTGAACTATTATACAATATTAAATTATAATCTGTAAATTTAAACAAAAAATATACCATGACATCCTCTGTGTGAACATCATATACTCCGTTCTTGTTTGTGAGATCCTTCATATAGTCAATTGCCTTTTCGAGTGTTTCACTTCCTGATGGACGTGGTCCAAATTTGTCAATAAAAGTAGAATACCTGCAGAATTGATTTCAAGGAAATATAGTAGGATAATAGAGTTTGATACACGCGCTTGATGTAAAGGAATGTCAACCGAATCTCAACTATGGGTGGTTTCAAGTGGTTATTGCGATGCTGGCGAAGCACGGGCAGGTTGTTGGTAGTGATAGCATGTTCTATATGCTGCAGCTCTGCAGTTGAGTGACAGTCTGCGATATTATCACTTCAAATAGAAGGGATTACTGACAGAATAGGCAACATTTTGAAGAAGGTTTCGATCAAGACTATATACAAACGACACAAAAAAGTAAGCCAATTCTTGAGACCTATCAAGAGTATAATACCTTTACCAAAAGCGGAGGTATACAAACTCGATTGTGACTGTGGTTTGTCATACATTGGACAGACAAAAATTGCATCGGTAAAAGGGTTAAGAAACATATCTCAGACATCAAAAATAGGCGCGCGTCAAGGTCAGCACAGTGTGAACACACTATGGACAAACCAAGCCAATACAATCGAGGTAAATAAACCACAAATCGTTGCTCGTGAAGACAGATACATACCGAGGTTAATCCGGGAGGCTATTGAAATTAAAAAAACATCCGAATTTCAATAGGGAAGATGGCTAGAATCTATTCAACACCCGGGACCTCCTCTTTAAAAATATAAAATCTCGTGTCCGTGACCGCCGGCATCTAGAGCGGTACTCTAGAAAATTAAGAAATCGTTGGCGGTAGATGGTAAAGAACAAGACCAACTGATAGACATAACATCTCGTGTACCCGTGATTACGATTGCTGCAAAGTAACCGAAACGTCGGGAAAATGTAGTTTTTTAAAATAATAAAATACATTATTATAATATTAAAAATTAGTTCTCATTATCGTTCATATATATCTTGTAGCTGCTACATACTCCAACTTTTATTTGGAATGCCCAAAGTTATTTAAAGAGAACTGCCAGTACACACCAACTTCTAATTTCATGTAAGAAAACGTCCTAATTAATTCTGTTATTTTCGAGTATTTCAGTATCCATCATAGATCTTGAATCTAAACCTATTATAGTAATAAAATAAAATTACATCGCAATACATAAAAAAAAACAGGGAATCAAACAGTATTGTGTTGTATTTAGTAATTTAATTGTGATTTTTAGTCAAATTTGGAAAAAAAAATTATAGGTATTATTTTTCTTCTTAAATACTTACATTTCATAATAATCGCGAGATCCAAGTCCACTTCTTACTTCATGCATAATGTCAAGTACATTAGGTTTAAGTAAAGATAAATATCCTCTCAATGTATGATTGTATCCACAGTTATGTTGATCGTTACGGACACGGTCGTCTAAAAAATATTGTTTTTGTGCTTCTATTAGCAAAAACATATTCAAAAACAGAATTAAACGTGCTTGGTCCACAATAATTGACGGCATGTTACCGTTTGCTATATTAAATAGAAACTGAAGAAATTTTGAGTGATTAGTACCAAATTAATAATAAAACTTATCTGTGGCAAATTGATTTGCATAGGAAAGTTAAATGGGAAAGAATGACATAAATTATAATCATTCTTATCGTTTCTATACTTCAAACGATATTTATGCGATATCAGGAAATTAATTTTGGCTTCTTATTAAGCTCTTAATATTTAACTGTTTTATAAATATTAAAACTGAATAGTGCATAATTATTACTCTTCCTGCTGGTAGGTAGAAGTGTACCCATATACTCGTATAGTATACTCACTAATACAGGAATAACCTACTTACTCATTTTATTGAGGACATCTAACGTAGTACGCGCCAGGAAACCAAAACTCAAGCAAACCCCTCCAAACTTTTGAAGGGCTATTGATTAAAAAGAAAATGTATCGCTTTGTCCACCTGGATGATCATGCATCTGCGAGTAAGAAATACAATAAAAAAAGACCACCGGGCGACTGGTTGTTTGTTGATAAAAAGGGGATGGAGAAATTATATCATGCAATTCACTGCAAACCACCAAGTTCTTACCAAATTGTGGTTAGCAATAAGCCTTTTTTTTTCATTAACAGCCTAAATGTATTAGCAGTACTTCACACTCGAGCTAGTCCGTGTTTTGTAGAGACAAAATACATTTCGGGAGGAAAATTATAAAGGGAATATATATACACACTTATATATATATATATAGATATATATATCAACTTATTACAAAAGGAAGTGGTCTGGAATTTCCAATGATACATTGTCATCAGTTGGACTCAAGGTAAGCGGTTGTCTCTTGTCCTCGATAAGACATTCTTGTACTTTAGTGGCGTCTCTTTTCAAATTAATTTAACACCAGTAAAGCTTGAAAAATGAATTGATACTTTACCACAGCTATAATGTCATCTGCATAATCAATTACACCAAATAACTGTCCTTAAATTGCATCAAAATAGAGCTATAGAGAGGAGAGATACTTATTAGGTCGTCATTGGCTTAGGCAAGCAGCCAATAACAACTACTCAAAGACCAAAGTTAAAGACATTCAAATTAGAAATTCATGTAATCAGACCAATGATATAAACAAAAACTAAAAAAAAAAACAAATAAATCGAATAGAAGACCTTGTCGAAAAATTTAGAAATTTTAAGTGAACCTGTTTAAATCGGTTTATAATTAGCGAGGTCTTTTGGCAAGGGTAGAAGAATTTTAAGTTTCAACAGGGCAGATACGATACCAGTAATTCATAAAAGAAAACATCTCGAACGCAATTTTTTTTAAACACAATGGCTAGACTACCATCAGGGCAACTAGCATCGTTCACGTCAAAACTAGGCAGAGTTTTAAGTCCATGCTAATAAGAGATACAAACCTCTGTCATAGAAAAGCCACAGTCAGGTAAACTTTCAAAAGATTTAAACTTCCAAAGAAGTATAGCTATTTTAAATATAAATGTTAGAGCAGATTTTATTCACAATAATATTGCTATTAACATCAGAAGGTTTTAACCATTCGCTATTTCTCCATGAAATAACATGTCGACTTAAATTAAAACCTGGATAAGCGGCTGTAAAAAATATTTACTTTAAATAAAACCTTTTAATTCTGGAATTATTTCTTAAAAAAAGCAATAAAATCGATTTAATTTTTGATATATTTTATTATAGAACAGTGAAGAACCCTTGCCTCAAAGTGTCCTGGAATAAAATTTAAAATTTTGTTGATATTTTAAATTGCTTTATGTCATTCTTTAAATTTCCTATTTAAATATACTCTTAAGAAATACTTCCCACCCCTTAACGAAATAATCGTCTTTCCTCGAAGGTTTTAGTAGTATCGCAATACACACTAACAGCTTCCGATCTAACTTACGATACTTACTATATAAACTAAATGTATTTAAACAAAAAGCGGTAAGCGAGTTAATTAGACTTTATATATTTTGAAAACAAGTGCCGTATCATGTCATAACTGTACTCATCTATATTAAATTATAGTGTAACGTCATAAATTATGTACATATGTATGTGTTTCTTTAAATTTTTTAGTATATATGGCGTAATGAAATGAAAATGTGTTCAATGATTGCAATTAATCTATATGTGTAAATAAATCCATCGGATTATTCAAGTACAACATTAACATTAGCCAAAATAAAAGTTTAAAAGTATCAGTGATTTTAAGTAAATTACACTTAATGTTGTCAATGTGATAAGATCTAATATTTTATTCACAATAATATGTTTATTATTTTATCAGAACGCAAGCCCACTTGACAGTGTGCATTTTTCCTACACTTGTATATATAATGAAGAGTATTTATTAAAGTCGTCTATATTTTCAGACTATAATTAACGAGAGAAGTAGAAAATATAAGTAAAAATTAAAGCAATTTATATAAAAATTAATAATTTTCAGAAGAAGATAATGCTTTATTTTAGATGAAAGGGCATAAACAAGTAAGTCTCAGTAGCGCAGAACTTCGAAGACCTCGAGTAAATTATTGGCTTTTATAATTGTATCGCTTTAATTAATTGTCAACGATTACTCTTTAAGTAACAACTTGGGTCTTGAAATTTATGCTTTGTACATGCTCTGATAAATGTCTTGTTATTTTCTTACTTCAATCCTTTGGAGTAATAGAATATTTAAGAAATATGTAACGTTTACAGTAGTTAATACACCCGATACTGCTAGCGTAGAAGTTCGTGTATGGTGATACGAACCATCCGTGTCTAATTTCATATTTATTAGATACCACAAACAGACAAGGATACTGAATTATTCATATATGTTGCCTTCGTATTCATATGTGAGGAAAACTACACCTTTTGAATGTGTGCGTTTTGATTTGCTCACTTTGACACTACAATTTTTAGATTTAACTTAATTAAAATAAGATTTTTTTTATACAATATTTATTTTAATCTCTATTTGATAGAAATTCTCTTTTTATTTAGAGATAATTCATTATTAACATATATTAAAAATTTATAACAATAATATATTACAATCTACTTACATATGTAAATAATATTAGTATTTCTCATTACAACACGAAATATCCCTACGTACATAGACAAGGTAATATTCAGCGTGATCATTGAACCATGACCAGATATATTGACAATGTTACGTGTTTATTCCGATTCCTTAAAATATGTACCAGCTCACTACCAGGTTCTACAAAAAAAACGACTGGGCTATCATAGAAAGTAATGAGATCTAAAACTTTCGCGAGTATTCATTTAAATAAAACTAATATTTTTCGGTTTATACTACGCGTATTTTATTATTTTAAAAACCCACACACACACATGGTGATCACGGGCAGACGTGATGTAAATGTCTCACAGTTGATCCTGTTATTTATCATCATTAGGAATCCTGATGATACTTTGGGACATACTACTTAGAGAAAACCCACACATACGGATAGGTATCTCAATAGTAACTCACACCACTACCTTTTCCAGTTAGCTACCGTTGGCAAATCTTTGTTACAGAGAGGCCACCACCTTTGTGATGCTGACCATCTAGAGGCCGAGCTGCAGAATGTAAAACATCCTCTCACCACCAACAATCTGATAAACCCGGAAAGCAGTTTTCAATTGTATAAATAATGTCAGTAATTTTTAGGTCATTCATATTCTTATATCACATCTCCATCTCGAATCGCATTAGTTACGGTTCGTTAAGACTGAAAATCGACAGAGGATGTAAACTTGAAATGGCCCGTTTAACGATTTACTTATAAAATCCTGACGGTCATATGACCGTCATATATATATATCATTACTAAGTTGATAAAATAATTTTACTTATTTATACAAAACAGTTCTTTTCAATAAATATATTTTCAATGTTAAAGTTTGACAAACAGCTTTGTTGAATAGATGCCAAAATCTGTCAGCGATGATTGACATGAAAACTATGATCCAGGAATTCTACAAAATTTTACCTTAAATAAAGATATATTGTATTAAAAAACACATAATATACGTACATGTCACACATGTTATTAATACTGTAGCTGTTTTTAAAAAGGATACCAGCGTTATTAATTTGGTGCTTGGACAGAGTCTTGTTTAAAAGCTTGGATCATCATCATCATGTGTACTCGAAAAATATACTCATGTACGTGGGCATGACTGTACTTATTGGAGCTCACAATAAATATGTTGATGGCAGATAACAGTAATCCTGTTCACCCACTTGATTTTTAACATAAACATACGATTTGCCCCGATTATAGATAATAAAAAAATCTTCTCGGTTAACATAGAGATGTAAATATGTAGTCAAAAAATCCTTTATTCATACCTTTGTAGAGATTGCCATTTGTATATTGCATGCTAACAGATTAAATTGTTCAAGTGCTCACGTAACTTCAAGGGTTTGTATTAAAAGAAAAAGAAATAAAAAAACAGACAATGTATATATATAAGACTTTATATCGATTAAATAAGTATACGGTATTATATGAATAGCGTTTTGGGTCTCCTAAGAAATATAAAAACAGTTATCTCAACAATATAGCAAAAATAAATTAACAGTATTTTTTATTGTGTGTCATTCTATACACAGACCATATTATCCTTCACTGCCTTTACCAAGAAAAAATTGAAAGAAAACATTTGTTAAAAATTTTAAAAACAGACGTGGTATTTTAAAAAATATATTTATTAGTCTAATTGCCGGCTAACTTTAGTATAATTTATTATATGTCATTTTTTTTCTTATTTTTGTTGCCACAATTTACTTGTTATCAGGTAGGCATACGACCATGGTACAAGCTAAAGCTACTCAATCGTCCACATTTGATCCGTCAGTTAATACGTGACGTCTGGCAGCCCTGGGATCTTGCTCTAATAGCTTTTACTACACTTTACACTTAAATATATGTATATGTATAAGCTGATATTTATCAATGTATTATTTTTAAGTGTTGCTCAATGTTGTCAAAATTTCTATTAGAGATATTTAGAAGAAACATATACCATCGCCAGCACGTTTCTTGACATTTACAAGTAATGTGGTCTTTGAACTATTGCTTATAATGCTTATGTCCTCCAAAAGGTCTGTAGGTTTGATTTTGTATTAGGTCCTTGTTTATTATATATAGAGTTTTCGATAAGATCAAGTACGGTATGGTTTGGTACAGTAGATTCGAATATTTATTAAAATACACTAACGTGACATCTTATTTATCATATAGAACCTCATAATTTTTTGAAAATATTAACAAACCTTTCTTACTGATTTTGTTTTTAAAATAATTGCCCTAACAAAAAGAAAAATCTATGCAAATGATTAAGTAAGTGAGGCACAAAAGAAAAAGTTGCGATTATCAATTATTGTTTAAGAATTTTTCTAAAATCTGCTAGTACGAGCAACAAAAAGGAAATATTTTTCGAAGATAGATGGAAAAACTCAAGATAAGTAGAGGAAAACAATAATTTATTCTTTTGTGACCGTAGTGACCCTCGACGGCGGCACTCAATAGCTACTTTTCATTGTGAGCTCTACCCTATAGAAATTAAAAATTTATACACAATATCTGTGCCACAAATTAAAGTACGTATTACTTTATTATGTAAAACTGGCTTTAGCCCGCCACTTCTTCCGCGTTTCAATCGTTTTTCGTAAAAAAGTAGCTTATTATGTCCTTCCTCACGGTTCATTGATTTTGATGTAACAGACAGATTTACTTTCTAATTTATATAAATTAATTTGTTAATCCACAATACTGTGGAAAATTTTGTTATTAGTACAGGAACCGCAGAATATTATTATTAATAGCTGTACCCGCGACTCCGACAGCGTGTAACTCCTTATTTGTTATTAAGTTAATGTATTACTAATATTGTTTAGATCACTTTCACATGAGGCTTAAGTACCTATGGAACAAAAATACTTCAGCGCAAAGCTTCCGGGTAAACTGTGTTGAAATTTGACCTGTCCGGCACGTTAACATAAAGATTTCTAGAAATGCTAACCCTGAAAAAAGAGCGACGTATAACTCACCATGCGAGAAACAACTGACACCGAAATTTACTCCAGCAACACCAAAAGTCTGCCCTAGAGCCTTATTAATTTTCATTGTATAACAAACCGATACTGTAAATTGCGTTTTTTAAATAAGAATCGAAAATTATTTGATATTATGTGAATATTTGGAATAAAAGTGGTCTCTCCTGCACCGCAACCTGTCTAAATTTGTGCCTCGATTACATTTTGTAGCAACTGGGTTACTTTTAGCCGAGTTCCATTTCAAAAGTTGTGGTTGTCTTCAATTTCGGAACAGAATAATCGAAATGCCAATTTTTAAACAATTTTCATGAGTATTAAGTCCGGGCATATTTAAAGAATTTAAAAATTCTATCGGGTAATACATGACTTATTGTTCATCGACCATTCTAATTATGAAAATTTAAACTTTGCATTCCCCCTGTATATTAGACAGTATTTTATTTTTAATCTCAGATACCTGGTCATTGCAAGGAGGTAAAATGGGTCTTTCGCATAGCCAAGAATTGTCCCTTTTTAATATATTTGTTATGTCACGGTAAACCGACGATATAAGATGTTGTTGAGATTGCACTATACAACATAACTCAGGCGTCAAAATAAGTTTTCCTTGGTGTGGTTGTGCATGGGTACCCTCACCAATCTTTGAAAATATATCAGAAAATTCACGATCATCCGGGTTCTTTCCAGTTCTCACTCTCAGTCAATTGCACTGATTTTATATCACGCCACAAATAAGAGCTTTTTAGGCAAGCCCTAACTTCATCAGCTCAGGTTCCCCGTGGTGTTGCCGGTATGGTTTGTCGGAAATCACCACAAAATAAAACAGTGATACCGCCTATTTATCGATAATTTGGTCTTATATCCCTTAGAGTTCTGTGTACCGCTTCTACTCCTTTTCGATGGGCCATCGTACATTAATCCCATATGATTAAATTATACTCACGTAATACCATAGCTTTGTATCTATTTCTTGAAATACTACAGGTTGGACTTTCCGTGTGATCTAAACGAATTGGTATTTTAAACATAGTGTGAGCAGTTTTACCTCCTAGTAGCAATGTTGGAGCTGTACCTGGTAAAGCCACGGTAAGAGCAATTTTACTGAAAAAAATTCATAATTTTTTTTACATTATTTTCTTTTTTTTCGAGTTGCCGTTTAGAATGAGACTAATGAAGAGTAGATATTGCGGGAGACCTAGTGTCAAATGGTAAAGAAATTTTATTAGAAGTGATGGGTGTACAGATATACCAGTAGAAGTGGATCCAATGGAAACAGTGGATATTATGGGACCAACAAATGCTGCTGTTACAGTGGGTACAGCGGACATAGTATTGATGTTTTTTTGTGTTGTTGTAATGGGTCTTTTATTCATACTCTAAAGAATTTTCTCTTCTGCTACTGCGAAACTCACTGCAATATTTAATAAATCAGGGTCCCGACACCTTACGATTTGCGAAAGACGAGGGTGTAGCCAGGTTAAGAAGGTATGGGGAGCGAGATCCTCCACAGCTACTACACTGCCCGGAAGCTCTGTCTTTCGTCTAGTAGGTTTAAATAGATTAATGTCAGTTACAATTTTGGCTAAGCAGATTTCGATACGTACCGCGAATTGGTTAACTGTTTCTATTGAACTTTGCTCACATTCTCGTAATTCCGATAAAAGTTGGTACAGTGATTTTTTTCTCCGAATTGTTGTTTTATAAAATCTATAAATTGTTCGAATGATTTGAAAACTTTGATACTGCAAGTGGATTCGGCGCGACCTTCTAATTGACTTAATATATATTTAAATAATATTGGTTTCTGATTTTTAGTTGCGAGATTATACACGTATAGAATTAAAAGGGTTTAACTTTTCTCTTGTCCCATCAACGGTTTGTATGAATTTAAGTAAAACATTTAAGTCGACTTTTTCTTCTATTTCATATCGTTACGACGCAGTGCTAGAGACACTTGAGGTTTTCTCTTTTGATTCATTTTTTCACCCCTTTTATAAATAACACAACATTACCAATATAAAATAATATTATAAACTAGAGAAGCCTTCTGTACACCATGCAATTTAATTTTAATGTTTACAATGTTATTATCTCTATTATGAATAATGAAATATGAAACTGATACTAAAATATTGTACTGTAATGTAAAGTATTATTTTAAAGTATATTAATTTAATTATTGACGAAACTCTGAGTTCAATTTGTGAATATAGTCACTTATATTTGATACACGAACACAATAAACGGATAGTAGAACATGATGATCAGGCGCAATGATGGATTTCCGATGTTTGACTGGAACTTGAAGGTGCTTTCTTCTGTTCTATCAGACTTATAAATGTTGTAGATGGAGAAATTGTAGATTTTCAGCAACTTCTGATTATGTTTTGAAGACGTAGATTTATGTATATAATTCACCTTTGCGTGAGTCACTGAATGAGTCTTAATTAACAATAAATTATATTTAAAAAGAACTTATTTTTAAATATAAGTTCTTCTTAAATATAATTTATTGTTCATGGATTTTCTAAGCCCAACATTTTATGAGTTCTTCGAAGACGTATTTGGGTATGTAGGGATTTTCGTATCCCACCGCTGCCACCAAAAATGTCATATGAGAGTTCCGTAAGGAGTTTTTAAAAAGAAATTTAATTCACTTGATTTAATATTATATTAATGGAAATAGAAATAACAATGTTTTAAAAATGGATTTAGAATTATGACCGACTCGTATCGAGACTTCCCACAGTGTGTGTTATAATGAAAAATAAGTCTTTATTAAACATTATCTGTTTTGTTTTAGAATATGAGAATGCCACAAATGCCTATGTGGCATTCCTGTCACCCCTACCTCACAGATCTCAGGGGCATTAAAGGACGAAACGCGATCATAAAAAGCTATTTGACGCCTATTTTCTGTGGGTGGGTATACTACCCAGATTGAGCCAGCCCATGTTCGAGCTATAGTAACCTGACCACAACTGGGCTCTACCACCTCTAGAATATTATTATTATACTATGAGCCTAAAATAAAGCATAGCTTCTTATCTTAAATGCACGAAAATACTTTTAATAACTGTTTACATGATGATTTAAATTATATACAAATATATTCAATGTCCAGAGAAATTGACACGGCACTTCTACAAGTTAAAAAAATCCTTATGGATATTCCGTCAATTCGGACCGCTTTCTGAATATCACCATAAAAAGATATTATTATTGCCGAACTTTTTGGTAATTGTAACTCATTATTACATCATTTAATAGTCTGCATGCAAAAGAGTTATAATAACATGCCGGCGATATTTTTACCTGCAAACTCATCAAGATCAAATGAATAGAGCACGTCGCTGATATCAGTCCTATTAATTCGCTCCTCGTGGTAGTACGTGTACATGATAAATAAGTGATTTTATTTTATTTATGTTTTTTGTGATTATACTAGAATAGTGTTTGCGCTATGCAAGTTTTTAAAAGATCAACCTTTTGGGTAGCCCCTATAAATAAAAATATATCAAGGTAAGTATAATGAGACGAAACCTCTCAGCATTCCACGGATTCACCGTGCCGGTGCCAGGTCAACAGCGTTGCAGGGATAGGAGCTTCAACAGTGGCTGGGAGTTGCGACCCAGGTGTAGGTTTAAGGGGCCCCTATCTAACGCGAGCTCAACGCTCAACTCCACTGTCCAAGCTCTTCTCTCTACCTAACCAAATTTGAAATGAAACTACTAGGACTACCTTCGAAGCACGTTTCAAGAATGAACTGATATTAGTTCTTGATAGGCCCTAGTCTTTTCACAGGTTGTACAGATTTGGCTGTTATACCTCTGGCAGTAGTATTTAAATATAGTTTCATGTTTCATTCAAATAATACGTGAGTAGATTATTTAATTAATTTTAAATTGGGCAGCTTAAATTAAATATTTATGGAAGCAAAAATCCAGAACGTTTTCATTTTAGCGGTAACTAAAAGTTAATTTGGGACATAAATACTTTAATTATTTAACATTTGATTTTCGTCTAATCTTTTAAAATATATGAGAAACATAATAAAACTTTAGTCAGTATAATATCAGGTGTAAAAATAATTATTTATTCACATTTATTAATTCGAAATTAATCATAGCGTTTGAGGTACATTAATATAAAGTATTTTTAACAATAAAAAGTTAAAGGCATTAACATTTTCAGGTCCGTTTCCGTGCACAAAGTATCAGTAAATGTCGATGCCAAAGAAATTAAATTAAAGTCCTGGCGAGAAATACCAGGACCACCAACTCTACCTCTAATAGGACAATTGCACCATTTTTTTCCTGGAGGTCCGTTATTTTGTCTAGATTATTATTAGCTCGTTCATTATTTTTTTTGGACCTATACGGTCAGATTCAGGTCAGGTCATTTACATGTGTTTTATTTTTGGCGAAGCTGTTGCGTTGTATGAGGCTAAATTTATACCAAATTCTCTATTGTAGACAGCACACTATTATTCATTACACATATACATTAAAGTAATAATTATTAAAAAGGACCTAACACAATATTGTGGATTCATGTCAGCAACAGAAATGCTATAAAATAAAGACATGATTTCTATTTTTCATCTAAATAAGGGTGTGATATTTATTATAATATATAGCAATCAAAAATAACAACTGCTTTGTAATTGATTACTAAGTAGTTAAATAATATAGATAAATACTCAAAGATTATTAAAATATCTATAAGTGTTCAAATTCATGAAATATAATGAATAATTAATTTTAGACAAGCAAAAATTAAGGCTTCAAAATTAAAAGACTGAATTTGTCATGTATTGAATTATAATTTTGTCACATAATACCAACCATTTTATTGTAATACAATTTATTGACGATAAAAGTACAACAACATTAAATGTTTAAATTTATTAAATTATTTTTTTTATTTTTTATTTAACTTCATGCTACACATTAATTTTTATATTAGATATGGTAACAAGGGCCTACGTTCTAGGAATGTTGGAAGACGTTTCTAATTTGGGCGATGTGTTATACGAAAAATATGGGCCTATAGCAAAGTTAGATGGTGTATTTGGTGGAGAAACCGTCATATTTCTATTCGATGCAGAAGCCGCGTCTCAGGTAGATAATCTTTTTTTGGAAGAACAACTTTTAACTATGATAATTCATTCATAATTATTTTTTAAGGTCCTATGGGGAGAAAATAGGTTGCCTTACCGGCCGAGTTTTATTTCTTTGGAATATTATAGGAAGGTGTACAGTAATAAAGGGAAAACTGATATAGTGACAGGACTGGGGACAGAGTAAATATTTAATTTGCTTAAAATTATGAAATATCATTGATAAATGATGAAAAAAATATAATTTATTAATACTGTAATATATATTGAAATTCTGAATTAAGCATACAAAGCTTTTAACCATATTCAAAACGATAGATGTGAGAGAAAACGTTGCAATAAATTTCATAGATATTGAAAATTACTTCCTAGAAAAATAAAAAAAGTAAAAAGTGGAGAATTGGTTCTTGAAATATTCTGTTTGCATTTTATTCATACATAACAGCCATAGTAAACATATTCAATGTTTCAACTCTTTAATTTCTAGCCATGGTAAAGCTTGGAAAAAATTCCGATCAACAGTCAATCCAATTATGCTACAACCTAAAACCATTATTTTATACAGCAACACATTAAATGAAGTAGCGGAAGATATGATTAAAAGGTAGTCAAATTATAACACCGTATTGAAAATCAAATATACTTTGGAATTGTGGCGTGCGCTGAAAATGTTATATTTTTATTTCATATTTATTATAGATTGAAGTCCAAACGTAACGATAAGAATATGATTGAAGGAAAATTTGACGAAGAGATGAATCTATGGGCCTTGGAAACGATTGGAGTAGTCGCTCTTGGCGATCGACTAAACTGTTTCGATCCAAATTTGCCAGAAAACTCACCAGTCAAGAAAATGATACAGATAGTTCACAATATATTTAAATATGCAAACAAATTGGACTTTAACCCAAGCCTTTGGAAATATATCTCTACTCCGACGTTTAAAAAAGCTATGCAATGTTACGAAGATCAGATGATGTAAATATTTTATGAAACAGTTGTTTGATATAGTTTATGAATTTATATTAAAATTAATATACTTACAGGTTAAGTAGATATTTCATTGATAAAGCTATTGAAAAACTAGATGCAAAAAATAATAATGCTAATGAAGAAAAAGCAGTTTTGCAAAAATTACTTGAAATTGATAAGGATGTGGCAATAATTATGGCAAGCGATATGTTACTGGCAGGAGTGGATACGGTGAAATAACTAAATTTATATTTTTTATTATTTTAGAAAGATATTTATTTAGTAAAGTAGTTTCATATATAACTGATTATGTTATTTAAGTTCTATCTAGGATTGTAATGATTTATAAAATTTTTAGGCTGCAAATACGATAATTGCAACATTATATTTGCTTGCAACGAATCCGGACAAACAAGACAAATTGAGGGAAGAAATAAAATCGCAAAAAGTTAAAAAATACCTTAAGGCAGTATTAAAAGAATCTATGCGTATCTTACCTGTCGCTTCAGGAAATATGAGACTAACAACAAAGGATTATAATATTCTGGGGTATCACATCCCAAAAAACGTGTGTTTTTATAGTAACTTCATTTAATAAATAGCATTTTAATAATTATTTCGTAATATCTAACATTTTATTGTTCCAGGTGAAAGTTACTTTTCATCATCAAACAATGTCTAAATCGGACAAAAACTTTCCTAGACCATTGGAATATTTACCAGAACGATGGCTAGCAGAAAAGACTGATCCACTGTATTATGGAAATGCTCATCCATTTGCCTTTGTCCCTTTTGGATTCGGGATCCGAAGTTGTATAGGTAATTGGTAAAAAATTTAGATACCCGTTATTACATACCAATGATTTATCATCGATAATAATCAAAGACGATCATGAAGGTGTTAAATATGTACATAAAACATCATGAATTTCATTGTGTTTTTAAACAATACAAAATCCCCCTGGATATTTGTGCGTCGACCAGTCATATTTATGTATTCGTGAATTTTAAAGCGCATTGTGATGATAAACCTTACGATTCCTTGGGAAAAAACATCCCCAAAGACCATACCATCAAGGTCAACAAATATTACGAGCTCATTAACGAACTCACACGAAATAGGTTCGTCGTGGATTTATACGCTTTGACGGCTAAATCTCTCTACAACCTACTAAAAGACTTGGGCCTGTCCAGAACTCACATCAATTCATTCTTGGAACGTACTTCGAAGGCAGCCCTAGTAGGTTCTTTTCAAATTTAGTTTGGTAGAGAGAGGAGCTTGGGCAGTGGAGGTGAGCGTTTAACTCGCGTTAGATAGGGGCGTTAAACCCACACCTGGGTCGCAATTTCCAGGCACTGTTGAAGCTCCTCTCCCTGCAACGCGATGGACGCGGCACTCGCACGGTGAATCCGTCGAATGCTAAGAGGTTTCGTCTCTCTTGCAATATTTTATTTCTTTTTATATGAAATACAGAATTGTTAGAAAATTACTATCTTTTTGCATAATAATAATTAATTCCTTTTATTATTTCTGAGTGTGTCAACAAGATCTGTTTTTAAATAGTAAATTTTTAAGGTCTCATTACCGTGATTGGTTGCAGATTATTTTATTTGAATTGAGTTAATGTAAACGAAAATTTTAATTGTAAAATATCCCATATCACTTAAATCATTTTATTATTTTAGTAGAAATCACTTATTAAACAATGATGTATGATAAAACCTAACTGGTACTGTTTTACAAAATGCAGCTCTCTATATACTTAAATACAAACAGCACTGGTAAAAACGCAATTGATATCAATGAGAAAATAGATTTTAGATACATAGCAATCGATAGCATAATCAATCAATCAATGCCGATTGGACAAAAATAAATAAATATGTAATGACAAGAAAACATCATACTATCATATCGTACTTTTTAATCTAGACGAAGTAAGTGGTGAGAAGAAATAAAGAAGAATTAATGTAATGTATTTCCAAACAGGTCGACGTATAGCTGAATTGGAAATAGAAACCTTCCTTTCCAAAGTAATTGAGAATTTCCATGTAGAATGGTTCGGACCTCCGCTACGGTATCGAACTGCAGCCTTGAATTATATGTGTGAACCTTTTAACTTTATTTTTAAAGATGTTAAGTAATATTAAGTGCTTGTATAAAATAATATTATTATTAAAGTTAACAATAACGTTTTTATCTCGTTTTATAAAAGAAATGATTCAATGCGCGATAACTATTAGTGCAGCTATTGTTATTAAATAAAGGATTGTCATAATTTTGATTTTCTTATTTCTTTATTAGTATTTATGTTTTGTGAAATATATAACACAATATATATTTTAATGAAAGATAAGTTATTATTTCTTTATGATTTGATAGCCCATGAGGATGTTTAATAATTTTAATACAGTAGATTTTTGTTATATTTTATACAATTCAAATTATTGAATAGACCTTTTGCTTACAATCTTGTATTATTAATGTCTTTGAGCTGGGTCTTTGTTATTCGTTTGTTTGAAAAGATGTGAGAAATAATTTTGAAAACTAAAATGGTGTGGAACATTGTGTAATATAAAGTATTTTCTAAAGAAAATTCTCATTACTTGTTGTTAATATCCATATAGTAATTTGTAAAATTAGTCTGTTCCAACTACCATTTTATCTTAGTTCTTTACACCTCTAGTTTACATTACATTAGATTAGCTTTATGATATTTTATGTTATTTCAAATATCAGCGACACAACCAAGATTGGAACCTGTTACCCCTGGAATATTGTTTTCCAGTTGGCAACCTAAACTCAACTTGAACACGATTTTACGGTTATTACAAATTCTTTTTGAGTACATTACTCCAAATTTATTTTTGGGTCAGTATTTTAATTAAATGCACATTTTTATCTTATCTTGCAATGTAATTAAATAAATGTATTGATATCTAACTTTCGCTTTCCTTTTTTTTATTTTTATAAAAAACAAAATATTTAAATTTTTATTGATAAGGGAATACCTGGAGTGCCCTCTTAAATAAGGATGATCATTATTTCTAGTATCAGCATTTGAATGATCGTACCAGAAATAAGAGCAATAATAACGTTCGTGATAAGCCGTAATTTCCTCTCAGCATAGGTTTCGGACTCGCAAGATAATGTATGCCGTTCGTGGTCAGCCGTGAGCCGCAATTCTCGTTGTGAACCAGTTTCAGCGTCTCGGGATAACGCATGTTGTTCTCTGTCAATGGTCGCCTCCCGCTTTTTTATACCCTACCACCATAAGTCGCGTCGAGCTCGGCAATCATTATGCAAAAATAATCCTTATAGCATGATTCAGAATTCACGTGCGATGGCTTATTAGCGTATGGTATTCTATACCGATTTCTATGTTACTTTTTTATTGATTAGGTAATAATGTGAATTCTTTTTCTTTAGGGATGAGTTAGAGTATTAAACATGTAAAGAATAAACAAATATAATAATCAGTAAGCTCCGAACTGCTAAGCTATTGAGAGTTACACGTGTTATTGTGACTCAACCATAAAAGATAGGCATATGCTGTTGAGAGATATTGTTTATACGATTTAATCTTTTATATAGCTTTAGCCATTAAGATTGCACACGCGACGGAAGCTCAAAAAATGAAGTAATTTCTCCCTTTTTCTCAATATTTCCCTTCACAGCTCTGCTCCCGTTGATTGTAGCGTGATGAAAAGTCTACTATAACCTGCCCAGGAGTATGAAATATAATTGTACAAAGTTTTGTTAAAATCCGTCAAGTAGTTTTTGTTTCTATAAAGAACATATAGACAGACAGACAAACAGACAAAAATTTTACTGATTGCATTTTTGGCATCAGTATCGCTAACTAGTAATTACAGAATTTGACGTGTCATTTTTGTTTATACCTACTTATTATGTCTTATTTTTTTTATCTTTTGAATAAATTGGCTATTCCAACCAACCGCTACCTTTAACTGGTATCAGCCTGTTTTTGTTTTTTCCGAAATACACCATTAAGCATTAATACATAATTTATTTTTATTGGTTGCACTAAAACGATGCTTAATTACTGTTTGATTGAAAAAAAGTTACTATTATGAAGACCGGTATAAATACCCTTCAGTATAAAAAAAACGTTTAAACACTCATGTTTAATTGAAGCAAAGATAAGTAAGAGTTTCATTTTTAGCCTAAATCTTTGTTAGACAACAATAAAGATATCCTTATTCAACGATAAACTCGCAGTATTGGAAAATATTACTTTTGTTGAATAGCTAAGATGATTGATGAGCCTTTGTAAGATCATATGACGAGGCATATTATATGAAGAAGACTAAATTTTTATAGTATTAATACTTATACCACTTGATCACCTCAAAAGTCAGTATTGTAATTGTTGTAAAATTTAATCTCAAAAACTATTGAGATTTTCAGGACGAAGGGTAAAGTGATTTTTAACTTAACATCAATCTTCGAGATACAAAAGGGCTGCCTTAAGGTAAAATTTGTCTGGGAGACATGTTTATATATTTTGCTTTAGACATAGACTTTGGAATTTAGATACTAAATACATATTCCCTACAATTTTACTTATCTCTTTCTACCTATTAGTGGTAGAAAAAGATTTTCAACATTTGCTTTAGAATCCATGTTAGGACTCAATTAGAAACGATTTCTTGCTAAGTTTGATAGTCTCTATTAACTACTACTCCGTAAAAAAATGTCTTTAAACTCTTTACCTTACTATATAAATTTTTTATATTTGTATGACAATGTTATACGAGGTGTAAAATTTTGATGTCTGTATACTAAACAAAAAGCTAAAAACCTTATCTTTTACAGCTGAATTTATACAATCCTTGAACTCCTACATATATTAAATGTAAGTTTTCCTTGTATCCGATGTTCACGATAGACGGCTCATTGTCAGATATATTTGTTGCTTTACAGTATTTTTCTTTGATAAAGGTTCATATGTGACTTGTTGACTTTACCTATTCGACTATGAAAATACTAACTTAATTCCTAAAGGTACTAAATGGGATTGTTCTCGACATGTACTGCAAACAATGGTTGCAAAGATGACCTGAGTTTTTTTTTTAATATTACCTTAACCTCACTAGTGCATATTTCTTCATTTGTTCCTTAATCTTCTTTTAAATAAGTAATTTTATCTTTATATTATATTTTTTCCTTTTCAGTTTCGAACCCCTACTAAGCCCTATTTAATTACGTTTTTTCTCTTCATACTAAAGATTGACAGTTAGAAAATGATTGAAAAAAAAGAACAATTAATAAGCCTTTAATTTCGTTTACCAACACGTTCAAATATTGATTAATCATCTAAAAAAAATGTTATCAAAGCGTAAGCTTAGTTTAATTAAAGGATATCTTAAAGAAAATAAATATTTTTTGGGCCATTTGTTAAAGTAATATTAAATCTTAAGACAATTTATAAATTTTTTCGACCAGAAGAATATAATGAAGAAGGAATTGACTTTCACAATGGATTTGTTTAATGTAAATATATATATCTATCACTTAGGATTCTTATTAAGTTATTTTTAAAAATAATTATATTTTAATCGTAAGTTCAATTAGTTTTTTATTGACACAAGGGATATAAAAATTGTTTTTAAATTGGATGGCATTAGTAAGATGCCACTAATATTTTTAGGATTACTACGCGTATTTTATTATTTTAAAAACTACATACTCTACTTTTATTATTTTGAAAACTTCATACTATTAACCGTGATCACGGATAGGTATCTCAATGGTAACTCACACCACCACCCTATCCAGTTAGCTACCGTTGGAAATCTTTATTACACAGTGCATAATACCTTTGTGATGCTGACCATCTAATGGCTTGTCAAACATTGGACAGACAAAGAGTAGCATCGCTACAAGGGTTAAGGAATATATATCAGACATCAAAAATAGGTGCGCGTCAAAGTCAGCACAGTGTGAACATACTTTGAACAAACCAAGCCAATACAATCGGGGTTAACAAACCACAAATCGTCGCTCGTGAAGATAGATACATATTGAGGTTCATCCGGGAGGCTATTGAAATTAAAAAAACATCCCAATTTCAATAGAGAAGATGGCTGGACTCTATCTAACATCTAGGATCCCCTCTTGAAAAACATAAAATCCCATGTCCGTGACCACACCGTAGGACCTCGTGACACCGTAAGCGCATTCTGCCGGCATCCAGAGCGGCAATCTAGAAAATGAAGAAATCGTTGGTGGTTGATGAAAAATAACAAAACACACATTCAAATCTCGTCTGTCTATGATTACGGTTGTTGCAAAGGAACCGAAACGTCGGGAGTATGTAATTTTAAAATAGTAAAATACGCGTAGTAATCCGACAAAATATTAGTTTAATTTAAATGAATACTCGCGAAAGTCTTAGATCTCATGACATTAGTAACAACTATATTATTTGTAATCAATTCCCCTTATTTTTATATTCATCATTTAAATTTATAAATTTTGAATTTTTTCTTAACTTTTTCGTTTTTTACTATTTATAGGTACAACAATTGTGTATTAAAAAAGTAAAGAATGATTTCTATTACCATAATTATTTACATTTAATTCTATTACTATATATTATTCTACGACTTTTGCTATTTGGTCACTAAGAACGGTGATAAAATATACCACTGGATATATTTTCAAATTTTGCAATCCAAAGATTACACCCAGCCGTGAGGTATTGCAAGCAAGTAGGACAGCACTCTAAGCTAATTGTTATCGGACAGATGACCTTAAACTACGAAAAAAATATTCATAAACATAAGATTTCTTAAAACTATTCAGTTTTTATACAACTCATTTAAGAGTTATCAGTTTTACGTACATGGCATAATTTTTACTGATAGAAAAATTTGCTTTATTAAATTTTCTATTTTATATCATCTTTAAATATATAGTATAGTAATTGGCATTACTATACTATATATTAAAAGATATACCTTATGGTATGAATGAACAAATAGAAAAAAAAATATCTAAATTTTTTTCGTAAGGATACAATCTATTCTATCTATACATATTATAAAATAAAGTACCCAGCCGCGTCTGTCTGTCCATCTGTTCGCAATAAACAGAAAAACTACTGCACCAATTATCAAGCGGTTTTCACCACTCAATAGCGTGATTCTCGAGAAAGGTTTTTTATATATAAATTGTTAAGGTTTTGTATTGATTTGTGTGTATATTAACGATATTTGTTTAAAATGAGCTGTCTGTCAGCTTTTAACGAAAACGCTGCCAAAACCCTTTGAGATATGACATAGCAATGTGTGGTGGAATTATGTATTTTATATAGGTCTACAGAAAAGTCGGCGATGGCATACGTCTATCTTTTAAGGATAACATACTAATTCCATTTTACAACTTTTAAACATTGGCATTCCTAAAGCGTTTATTGGAAAGCTATGAACATAAATACGATATTAAGTCTACATCAGAATTTGTAAATTACTTTTTAAATCATTTAAATCGGGCGTACCATTTCAAATTTATTATAAAATAAGTTTAAAAATTCTCAAAATTTATATTTTTTGTAAAGAGTCCATGCGAAGTCGGGGCTGGCTTCTAGCATATTATAAATCATCATCTAATAAATTTTTAAAAGTATTTCTGTGCATTCAAGAAAAGATGGTACACTTTATTTTAGGCTTATAGTATAAGAACAATATTATAGCGGTGGTAGAGCCCAGCTGTGGTCAAGTTACTACTAAAACGGGCTGATTCAACCGGGGAAGTACCATCCTTTCACAGAAGATAAGCGTACAGTAGTCTTTTATTGTTAGGAATAAAATATGAAATTGTAGATGTGTATTCTAAAATATTTCGTATTACATAAAAAAATAATACAAATACATTATCTGACTTTGAAACCAGAATTCCTGTCTTTCAAGCAAAATTCTACACAACCTATTGAACATGTATACAATTTCAGTATTTTTGTATTTTTTATCTGCTATATTGGCTTAATAGCTAAGGCTTGCTGCATAATCTAAAGCATAGAACACATGAGTTGACAAAATAATAAGTAGTCGATATTGAGATTTTTCAACAAATATAGTTAAAAATAATATTAACGGTTTCCTTTTCAGCAACATTTTTTCTCTGTGACAACTAACTTAACACTTTTTTCACAACTAGACAACTTAAGACAAATATATAGCAGAATGATTATAGGCAAATGGCTGGATTTCGAATATTTTATAGACGATATTTAATATTTAGTTAAAAAAATATTTATTATATTTATACAAATGTTATATAAATAATTGTGCAGATTGTTTCTTATTCAATGATTTAATAATATCATTGAACAGCCCAAATTTAAAATTTAGAATATAAATCGTATCAATAAAATAAAATATCTTATATAAACTCTGTTTTCAGTGACCAAAACAAATTCAATAAATGTCAAGATGATTTTAATACTTGAAAAGTGTTAATTAATACACAATTGAACGAGCATTTTGGAGTATACCTTTTTGTTTTAATCAACGACAAGTTTTAGGTGTCCTTTGAAATAAATATCTGTCTTTTGTCAACAAATTTACCAAAATATTGATGAGGTCATTCATCCCATTAAAGGGAGAAACCGGGTGAAAGTAGTCTTCTTGCTTACTGAAAGAGGAGTGTTAAAGATTGTTAATTATAATGTAAAAGACAATTCCGAAATAATTTCCTTTCACTTTCTGTCTTTGTCATTGTAAATGGTGGCATTCATCAATTATTTAAACCATTCGTCAATCATCAATAATAATTTAAATATATATATTCACATTGATTAACCTTCTCATTTATAATATTTATCATTTTCCAAATAAAAACATTATATTTGACTACTATTCTAGTCTTAAATAAAATACAAAATGGATATTAATTACATCCGGGGTTACAAAACTGTTGTGAAAAATATGCTTCTCAAAGTAAAATGTTTCAATGAAAACAAACTGAACTTTCTTTCATTGTTTCCTATGAAGCAAGGACCAACCTATGTCATTAACCCAATTCTAATTCCTTTGAAGCGATAGCAAACATTTGCCAAGTGTCCCGCGGGAGTACATTAAGTAGGTGGACTTGCAAATGAATTAGTGTTGGAGATAGTGGAGAAAATGGTTGGCATATTTTAAAATATTTAAAGAAACTTAAGAACATAAGATTGTGAACGGAAATAAATTCAAGACAATAATGAAAATGAAACATTCATATTAAAAATTTAAAGATGTAATAAGCTGTGTTAAATATAATTTGCAGATGTAAAATTTAATTCTTATGTTTGCTCAAGACGTTATTTAAGCAAGAGGTACGTCACGTTCTATAAAACTCGACTACTTTATCATTATATTTTATGTGACAGTGAACAATATGCCAACATACAAATAAATACAAGCAATATAAAAAAAAAAAACCAGGACAATGATTAATGATTTATTCTCTAATCTCTGTAATGCCTTGCGTGTCAACAAAATACCAATTACATTACCAGGGGCCACACGTGTAATTGGCAGTGATGTTGCCTTCATTTGAATGTATCGTGTTTGCTTAGTATTAAAAAAAATATTATTTATTTTTCAAATCATATCATTCGATTTTACTACACATTAAATTCAACGTATTATTGATGTATTAAGATGGACAAAGCAATAGTTTATGTTTATTATTCAACAATATTTATATCATAACACTAATGTTTATAACGTGTTATTAATTGAAGTAAGTATATATAAATAATTTTATTCTTTACCCTTAAATTAGACCCACATATGGTATACAGTGACGTACAACGCTTTTTTAATCTCATTATCTCGTAATTCTATAATACTTTCGATCAGGTTTTCATTAATATTAATATCATAAATTTGCCTGGTCTTTCAACAATTTCCGCATTTTCCTTTCGACTCTGATTCCCGATTTATTATAAGTCGATAATGATTCCTGTTTATACCAGTTACTGGTTAATGTATGCAATTTTTTTCAGCTTTACAACAGTTTAGATCCAAACATAAAAACAAAAAAAATAAGTAGTAGGAAATATTAAAATTAAGTCGCATAATGGAAAGCATAACAACGCGTACGAAAGTAGTAAACACGTCATAAAAAGAATATTACAATTACTTTTCACACCACTATACGAAAAAATATTACTGTAGAGTTAGAAGAACAAACTTTGAATAAATATATGTTACCTTTTATACCAGTTATTTACGGTTCGAATTAGAAAGTTTTCTATGTTTTGTGTTCCTATTAGATCTTTTAACTATTATAAAATATAATTTGATACATATAACTGTAGATTTGTGTGTTTTGATATAGAGCATCATCCCTTTAAAGCTAGCCTCTTCATATCTTAAGGGATACACCCCAGAGAGTGTGGGTGATCATTTCAAGATTTAATTCCCCATTCCCCCATTGATTATCAGATGACCAGTTGTATTCCTCGTCTTCTTCCCGTTTAGGCCTAATTCGTATCTACGAAACGATACACTTTTCCTTCCTCATACACGCAACAAAGGATTAGAACCTCTTTAATAATTTAAGTGTCTTTAAGGCAGGGCTATTACTAAGATAGTGCGTTCATCAATTGCAGCTTTATTCCCATTTAGCATCAGATAGAAACATAGACAACACTGTCCAATCGAATTAAAAAAGAACTCTCGTTAAACCAGTCCTAACTTTCCATGATATATTTTTTTTAATTTAAGAATGTCGGACAAATATATGAAAAGACAGATAAATTTAGTTGCAATTTTTTTGTGATAGTGATGTTTATGAAATTACACATTATATTAAGAATACAAACATATCTTTATGTAGTCACTTCAATTATACAAATATTATATTCCAAAAAAATATACAAATGGATTTAATTCCCAGACAAATAGTGATTTTTCAATTCCTTACTGTTATATAAAGTCAATGTACATAAGATGTTTTAATAGAAACACTAAATTGTTATTTTAATATTTGTTTTCTCCATCAAAAAGGTTTTTCAATTTTTTTTTACTTAGTCTCGAGTTCTAACCATACTTTTACGCGATTGTGATTCAGCAAATCATTATCTGAGTTCCCAGACCCGATTTTCTGCCTTGAGTTGGTTACGACAAAGGGTCTTAAGGTACCTTAATAGAGCTGCAGTTGTCCGGTCTTTGAGGGCTTAAACTTAAAGATCTCCGGCAATCCCTATTCGTTAGCAACATTCTTGTTAAAAACTTGTCCTTGAAGCTTTTTGTAGGTTGACCGTATTAAATTTAATATGTTAAAGAAAAACTTTATATCTTTATATTTAACATGTATATTTACATCTGCGAAAATTATATAAGAGTATTTTCTTTTACGAATAAAATTTTCTCTTTTCCTATTATAATAAACTAATTTGTAGGATTTTAAACAACATGTCTCATTAATGTACTCGTACGAGTGCAATAAAATGCTCTATATTTTTTATAGGGTGGTCGTAATAGCACATGTCTCGTTTCATTAACCCCAATACTTTTGAAGCCACAGGAAATAATTGTCCAGTGTTCCATTGTGAGTAAATAAACTACACATAGACTGCTGTCATTATCTTAATATTGAAAGTACCAACATTAATATTTGAAATTGACTGATATATTTTTATGCGTTTAGGAAGATTTTCACTGGTTTCAAATTGTTACTTTTCATTATGCACAAAAAATATTCACTTATTTTTATTTAATGTTCCCTCTCTATATTCTTACTATAGAAATAAGGAAACAGTATCATTTGTATAATGACGGAATATTTGAGACCTTACACAATACATACATAATATGCGCGCTTGTCTATGGTACAATCTTTTGCCCTCTGCTTCATAATATATGGTTCTTTTACAAAAATGATATATGTCTTGGTAAACGAAACTGCAAAAAAATTATTTTAAAGAAAATTAAAAGCGTAAATTCTCGTATGACAAGGGAAGTGACGATCTTTTTCTACATAAATTTCTCCTATATTTTCGACCGCAATAAATTCTTCTCATTTGCTTACTTTAGGTACAAAATATGCCATAAAAGTAAATAATAAAAAAATAAAAGTCAGTAAGAACATTGAATACTTTTATTACACACTTTAAACATAGGATACGTTATATAGGGTGATATTAATCAGGTTTCTATTACAAATGAATATGTTTTAAATAACATTTAATTTCAAACAACTCGGTCACGTTTTAAAGTCACATTTTGAATATTACACAATCATTATTTTATTTCTTTTCTTTTCATTACACATATAACTGTCTTAAAATATCAAGAATACGTAAAAGTTAAAAGGTTTACGATATATGTTTGTAAACGTCATACTCCTAAAATTAATTTAAATTTTTCTCTATTAAAAATGAAAATGGGAATGTATTTTTTATAACAAATTACTATTACTATGTGTGTGTACTCTGTAGTTTGGTGACTGTTTTCAATTTCACCCCATATAATTGATAAATTATAATTATAATTTGATCATAATAAAATATACTGATATACGCATGTTTTATTTCCTTGCAACAATATAACAGTGCTGATTTACGTATTCTATTAATATTTACATATTTCTACAAAGCTAATATTTACATTGCCTTAAATAAATACAAGCTTTTTAATATTTAAAAAAAAACAGTGAAATTATGTCTGTACGTCCTTATTTTTGTCATATTCCTTACAGTATCGTTACGGACAATGTAACATTTGTACATTGTATTTACAGTAGTCTAATATACATGACTATATAATAATGTTGATACAGTTGGCGTTGATGTGTTTGTGATATAAAATATTTTTACAAATATCAAATAAACAAATGACATTCTTATAAGAATGGTACTAACGATTTTTGCTTCAAATATCTAGGAGCTTTCATAGGGAATGAAGACTGGCGTCGGTGTCACTTTCAGCTCCGCCGAGTAGGAGACTAGTTTCGCAAGGAGTGGTTTGATTGGGTGGTGTGTCCTCAGTGGGGGGATTTCGCATTAGTCACAGTTCTATCGCTGCGGAACCCTTCCACGTGACTCCAGCTCTCAGAAGATGATACAGCCGCAAAACACACCATATACATAGACACTGAGAAATAAATGTATTTAATTGTTATATGTCACAAGTATATTATTTTACGTCTGTTATCAAATAACACTTAAAATGTTGTAGATACATTGAAATTATGTAAATGGAACAATGGCTATAAAGAAAATATCCGGAGGAATGAAAATCCCGAAATTGTTGTTTACTTACATTCAAAAGTATTCTTGGCATTAAAAATGATATCTCTGCTTTACACATCGCGTCGAATTGCTACAACAAATAATAAAGTTCAATAATAATATGTTTCACATAAAATAATTTGTCTATTCTAAATCAATATTATATTTTATTATTCCCCCATTTTTTATGTTATGGAAGACTGTTTTAAAATACATTTCTATGGAGTTATACTTTATGCACAAAAAAGCACTAGATAAAGAAAAGATTTTTACTAATATTCCATTCAAGAGATACTAATGTTTATGAATTTTTTACATTCATACATAATTTAATATTCATTTGCAATTAATGAATGCAATCTGTAATATTATTTAAATAAAATGAGGGAATACAACACATTCATTATAATCTTGTAATCGTTACAAAAATAATGTTTTATAAGTCAATGATGTTGCACGCTATAACAATTACGCCCATCATTAACCGAATGTAAATCTTGTATAGCAACACATAAGTGGAATTACAAGCACTTATCCAAGTTTCAAGGATAAGAATCTGATCGATACTTAGCTTATCGCGTCAAGCAATTTGTGCCATGTCATATTCAATTAGTTAATATACAATATACAGACCAAATACATGAAAACGACTTACAAAACAATGAACATTTGATTTCGCTGACTGTTTAATGAATTGTTATTTTACATTGTAAGTATAATATTAAATATAGTGTTATATCCTCTTTACAATTACTTCAATAAACCGGTGTATGACAAATAACAGTGAAGACGTACCATAGTCGATACATTTTGGAACCGATAGTGAATCAAAGACACTTATACAAATAACTGGTTTGCGAAAAAATCCTAAAATCTTAAAGTATAAAACAATTTATTCAATTTATTTTTATTTTTGTGATATTAAGTTATTAATTTTATTAATCAATTGTGGTTTATTTTAACACCGCTCATAATTATAATAATTATAGAATATTACTGACAGTTATTCTGACACTAAAATTGTATTAAATAAGGCTTCATTAAATGATCATCGTCAGCCTCAAAATTACTTCATTATAATAAAAAGATACATAATATTCTTTATATTTATGTTTATGTATAAAGCAAACTAAATCCAAAACAGCAAAATATTTCTAGAGTACAAATTTAATGTAAGTTTTGGAATAAAAAAAAAAATACTAGAAGTGTAATTTGGTAACAGAAATGTATTTACCTTATTGACGTGATCTCGAAGTATATTAGAATATACCATAGCCATCGCCTCTAACGCCATAAACGTCATGCAGCCAACTACCCAAGGCACAAGAAAGGCCACATTCTCCTGAAATTCACTCAACTATTATAATATCTACAAAATAAAAATAGTAGAAATTAAAACAATCTGTGACGTTATTATTGCAATAACATTCAATTTAAACTGTGCTAAGATTTAAATTTTTAAATAATTCTAGTCCAATTCTGAACAAATGTTTTATATATACTGTAATTTATAATCTGTTATTTATGTTGTAATCATCGTGATAGCTCATTGTCACTTGAGAATATAACTAAATCGACATAAAACATTTAACCTATTAAATATTTTGACATTTCGTCTCAGAGCACATGAATTTTACAAACGATCTTGAGATAAGCACTTTATAACAGCTATAATACTGATAAAGTTATTAAATGAAGTAAAGACCTCTCATAAAAGCTAACACACTTGCTTCTGTATGCCAACAAACTGTATCAGTAAGTGCTTTTTTTAAATATATTATGTTAATAAATTCTAAATGATATTCACCTTGTAAATTCCGTAGAAAAGAAATATACTGAGGACGATCATAAACATTTGTGTTCCTATTATCGCAAAATATGCTATCTGTACACCTGAAACAAACATTCAACTATACGTCAATACCAAGTTTGATAGTGAAGTCAAACTTAAATGTAATTTACTCGGAATGTCAATAGTTTTTCCTTAATGATACAGAACGTAATTCTATTAAGCTTGGTGAATTCCAAGACTAGGCAAACAAGATTTTTACTACGTCTGTTACCAGGAGCACGTAATCGATTTTGAAGTGAACAAACAAATCGAGGGAAATCGATCACATCGATATCGTAAGTACTTGCTGGGTCGAGGAAATATATAGCAGGATTAGAGTAGATACTTTAACAAATTGCTAGTCAACCGTCTGTTTTAACAATAGCTTGGATCACTAATAAGAGTAATTAAAAAAGGTTTTCTCAACATAAAATAAATCGTAAAAACCTTTAAATTCTTACTTAAAATCAACTAATTACTTCAGAATCTTGACTTGTAGTGTCTGTGTGATTTTCGAATTAAATTTATCCTGTTATAACATCGTTTAAAATTTTGTTTTATATTGTACTTTGGAGTTATACTCGTATAATGAAAAAATACTAAACGTTGGTATTTTCAACATTATTTTAAGATGGAAACGTGTCATGCTCATGCCTTTCCATTTTACTGCACCTATTATTTCCTTGTCACTAAGTGCTTGAAAACCAGAATTTGTATATATATTATTTTAGGCATGCAACTTACTTTTAAACGACTTGTAAAATTCGGCTTAACTGTTTTTATAGTATGCTGTATACATCATAATGTGCTAGAGCAAAATACAAATAATAAAAAAAAAAAACAAAATAGCTTAAAACATTAGGTAATCCCAATTTTTGGCTTCTTTCATTCATTTATCAGCTTTATGTAGGTTTAATTATTTTTATATATATTATAACCCTAATAATCTTTCAACTCCTTGTAAAAACCAATATTGTTATGGATATGTACGAGGGTGGTCTGAAAAGTTTCTGACCCAACAAAGATACAAGACATTTTTTCAGAACTTTTTATTTTTCAACATAGTCTCCTTGTAAATCTATACACTTCTCTCAGCGATTCTCCCATCTCCGTTATCCCTCCAAATAGTACTCGGCATTTTTCTCTGCAAAATAATTGTTGGGAGGTAATTGCCTCCTCATTGGACGAAAATCTTTGTGTAAGACGGTGCGTTGTCTTTGGGAAACAAAATCTTCTTTTCTGCAAATGTGACCGTTTTTCGCAAGTTCTACCTTCAGCTTGTCAAGTAATGATGAATAGTATTTCCCTGTAATGGTTTTACCTTTTGGTATGGTAAGATAATCCATTAAAATAACTCCATGACTATCCCAAAAAAAAACAGTCGCCATCACTTTCCCAGTCGAAAAAACAGTTTTTGCTTTTTTGGATCCGGTCCCCCCTTTTGCAGTCCACTGTTTCATCCAAGTTTCATCTACAGTAATAAATCTGCGCCAAAACTCGGATTTATTTCGTCCAGACTGCGCCTAAAGAGAGTTAGAAATGTTCATTCGAACACGATTTTGGTCTAACGTGAGCAACGCGGCACCCAACGCGCGGCAAGCTTTCTCATATGTAAATGTTCATTTAATATGATAAATACGTTCTTTTGAGATATTTATAACCTCTGCTATCTCTCTCACTATAATTCGGCGGTCGTCTAGCACTATTTGATGAATTTTGGCGATGTTTTCGTCGGTAGTTGCAGTTTTTGGACGTCTCGAACGTTCATCGTCTCCCAAGCTCTTACGGCCACGTTTAAATTCAGCAGTCCAAAATTTTACTGTGGTAAACAATGGTGCAGAGTCCCCATACAAAGAATCCAACTCATCTTTTATTTGTGAGGGCGTATTGCCTTTCAAAAATAAATATCTAATTACAGCTCGATACTCGATTTTGTCCATTTTGACAAAAAAAAATCACATCAACCCACTCAAACGACTGTCACATAAAAACTGCGCGTCCAAAATGGCTGAAACTTTGGCGAGTAACAGTCAACAGATGAACAAACGAAATTCAGTAGCTTTTACTTACTACCATCTTACTACCATAGTGCTACCATCTTATGGTTAAGGTCGAAAACTTTTCAGACCAGTAAGTATGTAGGAATTTATTGTTCTTATTATTATTTTTATAACTTAATACTTTTACTGTACTGAAGTCAAATAAAATTTTTGTATGCAACATTTTCTATAATTTTCATCCTATATAAATAAGGTTGCCTGGAAAAGATCGCGAAAAGCAATAAATAAATATTTTTTGTACTTATTTAATATAAATGTAGTGTGTTTACTCATTTAATATAAAGTTCTAGAACTAGAATGTTCTCAATTCTAAAATCTTAATAAATACCACTGTAACTTTCTCAAGATCATCACAAGTATCTCTAAGATCGGGTTATTTTTAACAAAAATTATATCCAATTTAAATTACGCTTTCTGAAGAACACTTTTGATGAAAAGTTGACCAAATTTAATATCAGTTAATAAATAGTCTTTTAATTTGAATTTCTTCTTAATCAATTCGTTGTTTTTCGCATTAGCCCGGAAAATTCATCTGATTTAGGTTTTTATAAACTATCAGATGCGGAAAAACAATTAAAAACTATAAAAAAAATTATCTAAAACTCTTGTTCTATTTTGATTGAAAGTAACATTTAACCTTTCTATACCTCAAAAAACATTAATATTGAAAATTTGTGTTAAAATATTTTAATAACAGATAACAAAAAATTAAAAACAACTTTCATTCTGAAATATTAAATAATAGTGTTAAAGTATTATAAAAGTAGTTTTTCATGTTATAGGATTCTAAAATATAGCTGGGTTTAACAGTCTCTAGTCTCTGGATTCTTAGATATAACTAAAAATCTATACAATTCTTAGTTAACCCCACAAATAATTTGATAAGCATGTCAATAACAAATACCCCACGAGGCTCTTTATCAATTTATCAAGAATGGATCTTACCCTAAATCTCTGATGTATTTGTTCTTGACAAGACCCGAACTTGTTCAACAAAGTTTATTTAAAATCCTATAACATCTCAAATCCTCCCCACCTTTAAATACAAATACACGTGTTTTCTGTCTTATACGATAATTTTAAAGGTGTTTAAATTATAATAGGAAAATTTATTGCTTCCAAAGACAGCGAAATGGGTAAGACGTGCAATTTCGACAGACTTTCTAAGTATATTATTTTATAACTTCATAAAAATGATTCCGAATTACTTATTTGCATAAACAAACGGATCTCCAGATTATTTCGAAATAAACGAAAATGTCTTTTTGTTTAAATAATTTACTAAACCATTAATTTATTCACTTGACATGTAGGAATTAATAAGTTCGATAGAACTTTACATTTTTATAAAATTAATAGCAAATCACAGATTGTAGGAAAATATGAAAGATTGAAATGCCTTTGTAACGGCATGTATTATAGAAAGGCTAAATCTCAAAGCGAATTAATAAATATCTAATAAAATATACATACAAACATGATAAAAGATTAAGAATTCGATATACTATTTTCCTGCTCCGTATTTCTGTACCACTATTTGCTTATAAATATTATTGTTTCCATTTTATAGTCACTGGTGAATGTCAATTATTTTTTAAATCAAATTCTAACACATTCTTAAAATATCAACTTGAATGAATATAATTTTTATATATCACTAGAAAAGCTCAGGGATTAAATCATTTGAGCTTAAATCCAGTGAACCATGGGGTCTCTTACACTACCAACACAAATAAAAAGTCAAATTAGTCAAAATATTGATACCCGACGTCCAGCTGGAAGCAAAATTTAAGTAAGTTTAAAAACATACACAAAAGATAGCAAGTTAAATCATAACTAGTTATCTATTATCCTTGTAGTAGACTAGAGTTTAACTAGAGTTATAAATATGAAAGTAAGTAAAATATCATTTTATAAAATTTGAAACTTGCTTAAATCCATATAATCTACAGCGAGTCGACACTAAAACTTCACAATCTCCGTCAAGACTTGATAATACTAAAATGTTTCTTTTAAATTTTGCTACTCTTCCTACAGTAATACTAAATATTAGTCCAAAAAAATGGTTTCAAAATGCGTAACTCGAGATGATTTTTTTACTTCGCGATTCCCACATCAATTGAAAACCCAACTTAAATGCCATAAATCCCTAACAAATATTTAGGAAATGATTATATCAATTTCATTTAAATCTAAGAATTTCGCGAGTACTCATTTAAATAAAACTAATATTTAAAACTAAATACTCCCGAGGTTTCAGTTGTCAGTTGATCTTGTTATTTGTCAACTACCGCAAACGATTTCTTAATTTCCTGGCGAACCACTCGAGATGTCTGCAGAATGCGCTTACTGTTTCTCGAGGTCTTGCAGTATGGTTACAGACATGGGATTATAAAATTTTTTTTTGAGAGGGTCCCAGATGTAGGAAAGTCATCCATCCATCCAGGAATCTTCTCTATTAAAATTGATATGTTTTTTTTTTTTATTTCAATAGCCTCGTGGATTAGTCTTAGTGTGTATTTTTCTTCACGAGCTAGAATCTCTGGTTTATCAAACCAAATGTAGTAGCCTGGTTTGTTCATTGTGTGTTCACGCACTGGTGACTTTAAAGCTCACCGAGACGTGGTTTTTTTGCCCTTATATCGATGCCCCTCTTTGGCTGTCCACTCTATGACAAGCCACATCGAGTTTGTATACGTGATCACGGTTTCTTCAAAGTAACCGAAACTGTATGTTATTTGAAATTATAAAAACACGTAGTACATGCGAAAATATTACATAGTTTTATTTAGATATCAATATTCTTTGATGGTCAGTAAAAAAAATGTTTTTCAGGATACCTATAGTTTTCAGCAAGAAACAATACTAAATACTAAACAAATCTAAATACAGCTCACCGTAGTATACGTCGTCAAGTTCTTTATATCTTTTCGCGTTGACACCAATTCTCCAGCTGTATAATAGTACCACCAATATGGATATGTTCTGAAACAAAGACAAGCTTTTTTGAATTAAATGCATTATAATTCTTTGAAGGATTTTGAACAAAAATCCTCATTTATTCTTCCTGCCCTGAGAGAAGAATTATTTGGAAAGCTTAGAAATATCTTTAAGTTCCAAAACCCTTCTCTTCTTAGCCTATGATGTAATAATGGTAGTATGGTTGAGATTCCACTTAGATAAATAATAACTAAGAAAGAAATTATTTTGTTCATCAAACATTTTTAGCAAGTGAACCAAATAGTGTCTGACGTCAGTGACCTTTGATTTCGTGCCTTGTTTCTATATGTTCTTCATATAAAATCAAATTCGAGCTAATATTTAAATTAAAATTTTAAAAATAAATAATTAACTGACACGCATTGTAAACTCCAAGATAATTCAATCCAATTTTACAACAATCACCATCCCTCCGTCATTAATTCTTATAACTTCTATCACGGAGTCTCTCATATATGTATGCAATAAACACGACTCCGATTCTATTGCTATTGCAAATATTTAATGTAGTTATATCTCTAACATTTTCATCATCGCATCTTGGCTGTTATATAAATAAGCTATAAATTCTCCTTTTATGCCATATATCCGCAAATTCATGGTAGTTTTCATTAATCGTTCCATCAAATTCAACTTCACAATTTGAAATAATTAATCATCTCGAGGTTCTGCTCCTGAGCCTTGATTATCTTGCTACTGAGACATATCGATGAGGCTTAAACCAAAATGTTTAATATGCACCCTCACAGCAGATTTTGTCCTCTAAAGGAATTCAAAGTATCGATTAATCGATTAAAACATAAAGTTCAATAATATGTCATTAAATGGAAATTGTAGCTGCAAAAGGAAGATAGGATAGAGAATTCTGTAGCTGGGGTTCCGGGATAACCTATCCATAAGACATAAGGCTATGACTTTAGAGATTGCCAGACATAAGCAACCTTTATCAAATGTATAATTGTTACTGATTTTTCAATAATATAACGAGTTATTATATACAAACTTTCTAATACATAATTAATAAAAGTTTATGTTGAATCTTAAAAAAAACATAAAACTTTAAGCTATAAATAACAACATAAAACAAGCATAGTTATATTTTTAAGTGAAACTATACACACCGACCAACGTTCCTTAAAGTCTGCTTTATTAGTAAAGAGAATTTTAAGAGAATCTAAAAAAATAATATAACTCTCATTATATATATATACTTCCTTTACTGTGTTACTAAACTTCCTCTCTTACAGGAAAGTGTGCGGAAATCATTTGGGTGAAAAGTGTAACAATAATTTAACATAGACATTTAACAAAAAACAAAAGCCTTATTTTGTGTTAAAAAGATATGATGTCCTTGAAATAAAAAATACTTTTAATCCAAGGGTTTACTGGCACCGGCACCGAAAACAGTTGTTATAATCTTTACTTACTAGTACTTGCTTCAAATAGCACTATATCAAGAGTTCAGTGAATCCATACGTAGCAAGTATTGAATTTAATCTTTTTTATTGGATGCTGAAATTATTTTGTGAATATAACTATGATTTGTTTTATATATTTCTCTTTTATTCAAACATCTTTCCACTTTACGACACAAGAATAAGAAAATGGAAGACGAAATACGTTCTAGTAAACATTTTATGGCTAACGCTTTTAACTTACTTGAGGGACCAAAAAGGAAAACCAGAGAGATATAAAAACGTCAACTTAGTTCCACAACAGGATTACTCGTCAGAAAACATTTAATTTTACTACGTAAGCCCAGTGACATTTTTGAAGAAATGTGTGGTTACATTAGTTACGGTAACATGATACTTATTTTCATATCTCGAACGCTTTACGAAAAAGATAAAATAAAAAGATAGGTAACAAATGTATACATAATAGATAATATGACTAAATTGAAAAATGCAATTGTATGATTAATAAAAAAATAATTACTAAGAAAAATGCAATTCGTTTTTCTAGATAAAAACTTTTCTTTCTTAAAATTATAAAATTATTTTTAAGATAAAAAAATTATATTATATTCTATATACAATCTAAAGCACATAATGCTTTTCATTGTTAAAATTGCTTTTGCAGAAAGCAAATTCAATTGAACCATGATTTCAAAGATCAAAGCGTAAAAGAAACCAATATAATTTCAGTTTCAATTCGTTTTGTAACAAAAATATTTGCTTGTTTACTGACGACGAATCTTTTGTTGTTAACTGTCTATTTTATTATAAGAATAAAATATTTTTTTAAGTCGATATATAAGCAGCTTTAGAATCTATTATTGTAGTATTAAATGTGTTTGTGTTTTTAAATGTATTCGTTATATTTTTTAATTTTATTCAAATAAGAGATAAACAGACCACGTCATGAGAGATCCCTTAAGAAAGAACATGTCGGTATTTTAAACTGGTTTTTTAAGCCTTATAAATACTTCGTATGTCATACTGCGAATTCTTAGTATCTTTCGGTTTTCTTAAATTTTTTATAAAAGTCACCTCTATTTAAAATTAAACAAACGTAAAAAAATCAGTGTTCAGCAAAGATATTTAATTTTATTTAAAAAAAAAAAGTAGTCTAAAAAATCACATCAATATAATATGCTGATGAAAGCTTACCAAAGACCGAAGAAACGATACGATTCCTTTCCAACTATTAATAACAATACTTCAAGACGGTCATTGAAGCGAAGGCTTAAAATAAACAAAAATGAAATGAAACCACGGCAAAACGTCCGCTGAACAGAAAAATGGCGAGGATCATTTTTATATAATAGAAAAATTCATTCTATTACATAAAAATGGTTTATATAATACAAAAAAACTAAAATTCTATGAGACCATGATCATGATAAAAATATATATGTCTTTTTACCAAAACACTAACAAAATTTACAACGAAATCCAATTACTGTTACAGAATATAACACAAGTACTTAAGAACGATGGCAAAGTCTACTATCGTTTATCGAAAGCAAAATTCAATACTATAACGCTTGATAGAATTTTTTTAAATGGGACTTCCAAAGGCTGTACACATCACACTCCCCATACATATGTCGTATTCTGTTTTTTTATTTCCTCTTCACATTTTGTATTACAAAAGTTAAGTTTATTTAAGAAACCCAATAAAATAAACAAAGATTAATCAATAATTATAATTTTAGCTTGTTAAATGAAAGACCAATCCGTATAAATGTTTTAAGGTGAGGATTTTTCATATACATATACATTGAATTATCTAAAGACAAGCAAGTAACATTATATGGGGGTTTATAATAATTTCCGTGGACGTCCTGAGTCTGTTGAAAATAGCCTGTGTATTCATATTCTTAACAAATATTTCAAGTTTAATTAAAAATTGTTTTGTTAATTTCATAATTATTTTAAAGTTAGCAGTTTCTTTGATGAGAAGTTATTTCTTTTTTAGCCGAAACAAATATCGTTTATCTAATAATATAATATTACTACGTAATACTTATCTAACAATTTTATATTAAAAATATATTCTTTTAGTATTGAACATAGCAAAAAATAGTAAGTTACATTAAATCGTTTGTGTGAGATATAGAAGGTTATTAAAATTCAAATATCATATTTCAACAACTTGGCTGAACGCAGAAGTTCTTAAATAAAAAAAGTTAGGGCGTCTTTCAAAACAAAAAGGAGAGACATATCTCCGATCACAGACCTAATACCACAAATGTACTATATTATTTATGTTTGCACCTATTTGCTATAATGTTTGTCATTGACCTGCATATATCCACATGTATTTGGTTTTCCACATAAATAAACAACGCCCTTAGTTCACGCTCTATGCTTCGTAACCTTTATCCTACACAAATAAGACTTTTGATTGTGTTTATAATTTAACGTTCAGAAAATACCTCTATTATTAACAACAATAAAAAAAAATTACGTAAGCTTTTGTGTCCAGTGAAGACACAAATAGCTTATTTTTTTCACATAATATATAAACAAAACTGTATTATATTATCCTAAATATAAATTATATAGAAGCTTTGCCCTTTGTTAGTTTAACTTATGTGAAATTATTTATAAGTTTTAACATAGCGTCTATGATAAAACCTTTGTGTAATTTTTTAGGTAAAAAGAATCATGTCCTTTTACCTTTATAATGAATCTTTTTTTCAATTAGAAAGATATTTATATTTGAATAAACTGAAATCAATTGTTTAGTGCTGGATCATTAAAGAAATACATATATATCATCTTTGAAACTGTTTTTTTATATATACATATATACTTCTTATATAAAAGAAAAAACTGAAAATGAAAACTGTCTTCAGTCGTATGTAATAATGAAATTAGTGAAAATTTATTTCATAACTTTGATCTTCATCTGGGAAAAATTAACAGCAATTTTTTTAATAATATATTTTTTTAATAGTTCTCAGAAATATCACACGGTATTATATCTTAATGATTATTTTAGGTTTTAGGCAAACATTTCAAATATACTAAATGATTATCTTTATTAAACTCAGAGCGCACCGATTTTCTCTTTGAGACTTTAGTAGGAATTTGATTTTTGTTATTTATTCAGACATCTTTCTTGTCTCCATGACTTTTATTATCCTCGCCTCTAATGACTTAGCTACACTTATACGTACATATATTATACATTTTAGGCATTTTCATTGAAATAACTAAATTTATGTTTATTTAATTTTTCACTCTTTCATAAATTCATTATTTTCGATACTGTTTCAAATTTTGCTTCATGGTTCAAGAAATAATAAGAGATTCGTTTATTTTTTAATGAAAATAATTTGATACAATATTAAAGGTTATATAAAAAATAACTCCATAATGTAAAAAGTTTAGACGGGTGATTTATTAACATTCGTTAAAAATTAATCAGTTGTTTTATATTGTTGTTTAAGAATTGAACTAAGACAAAATGTAAAGCTGATAAAATTTTTACAGATGATTTTGAATATTTTAATAAAATTACTTTGTCAAGACTTGACAAAGGAAACTTTTTCGTAAATTTGAATAATATCTTCGTGACCTTCCTACTAATTTATTAAAATTTATGCTACGCCTATTTGTACAAGATTAATTGTAAAAAGTATGCGTAAAATCTTTATACAATCACCTTATGATTAAATTATGTTTAGAAATTTACAACACGAACACTCATCAGTAAAATATGTTGAATAATAATTACCAATGTGTATAGTGCACTTGCATATGCAGCATGTTTTACGTGCAATGTTCTGCAGCATGACAGTGTTGTATCTGGGTCGTGCGCCGTCCACGCTTTCATCTGTCAAAAGAAAAAAATAATATTACTACTAAATAAAACAATGCATATACTACTTCTGATTATTCTTTATAAAGAATGTGTCTGTGAGAAGAAGAGAAATAGAAATAAAGAACGTTCCTCTTAATATAATCAAGTTAGGTTTTAAAAAAAAAGTATTCTAGCTTTCACGATTTAAAACTCAATAGACGTATATATTATATCGAGCTGAGGGCTAGAAATTTGAGAATTAATAAATAATGTAGGTGTTAATTTTTTTTATCCCACTTCCTTTAAGGAGATATTTGATTTAATCAAAAGTAATCTCAAATTTTTTTATAGCTTTTTTGACTTATATTATTCCTGAAATGCTTTATTAACTCTCGGTAAGTGAAAATATTTTATAATTGACTTTGTATCAGTTGTGTTTTTGAAACATTAGATCTTTTTTAAGATTATTTAAGATGGAAGTACTTCTTAGATAAAAAAAACTGAAGCATCTGCTCTCATGATAACTGATGTTTGTATTTTACGTAATTAGGATTTTTTTATTGATATTTATAGATATTAGCGTAATCAAAATATAGATAATGGTTTCGAATTAAAAATGCTGAAACACTATTGCTTGTACTTTAGGAGGACTATTGTCAAATTCACGTATTTTATTAAAACAATGATAAACTCAAATTTGAAATATTATACGTTCTATTTGTAATAAAAATAACATATATTTACAGTTATTTACATCATTATAATATATAAAAAATACTGAGTAAAAACCTTTTGAAACTTTTTATACAAAATATAACTTATAACAAAGTAATAGCATACCTTTGTCTTAATGTTGACTTTGTAAATTTTTCTAAATCATATATCATAATAGGGCTACCACTCACTTATTTATACTGTAAAAAATATACGCGTACACAGTCTCCGGCGGACGTGCGTCTGCGGCCGCGGATGCCTTCCAACTGAAACAAGACTGAAGGCTAGTTACAAACGCTACATTGTAATAAAGGCAAGCTCTAGTAAAATGCTCTGAATATCAGTAACTTATAAAATATTTGCAGCTTAAAATTATTTAGGCCTTCAAGTCTAAGTGCTTATTTTAGGACGTCAAACTTTTAACAAGGTAAAATATTATCACAGATTAGACATTAAGCAACGTTTTCAGACTCGCCACAGTAGTGAAATTTATAACGTTCATATCATTTTAATTTTCTTTGTAACTTTCGCTACAATCTTTTCTTACCAAATACTTTTATCTCCTTGCGTCCTGGTTTTGATCCTATAATTATATACTAATATGTTTTTTCCTAACTGTTTTTTATTCCCTATGTGACAGAAGATTTAAAATCTTCCATTACTTATTACATTTACTCATGAAGCTATTGAAGGTTTTATAAATTTTGATTCTGACCAATCTTATGAAAAAAATGTAAACACGTAAATTATAAAAAAAATAACTTAATTTTTTAATGTAATGTTCATAACAATTAGTATCAGAAACTATAAGGTAAAATGGACGTAGCTTAAATCTATACCATTAATTTTATATAATAATTTAATTTACGTGAATAAATGTAACTTACAATACTATAACAACAATTATTTAAATCACCGCAGTAATTGTATTTTCCAACAACATCGTTTTATTAAATAGCTTTGATATACTGTTGTTGAAAAACCTATTGCTATTTTGTAATTAAATGATGGGTAAATTGACTTTCTAAATTATATACCTTTAGATCTAAGACTTTCGCGAGAATTCATTTAATTAACATAAAACTACTGTTTTCGGATTTACTACGCTTTTTTTTATTTTCTTAACTACATACTCCCGACGTTCCGATTACTTTACAGCAAAAGTGATTACGGACAGAGGAGATGAACAAGAATACATAAAATGTTTATTTTTAATATTTTTTTTTTGCACGTTTACCTTTCGTTTACCTTTCCAATATTGTTAACTTAATTTAGTAAGTTATTATACTTTTGCACATAACATTGTCATTTGACAATGTCATAATGATTATACACATCATTTTTTATTCACTTTAAAAAGTGTCCACATTATTCTTAGTCCAAGTTATCCTCGGGAATTCGACACATTTTTTTAATCTATTATTCAATCTAAAGCATACTTTTTTAATAGCAATTACACATTTGCATTAAAAAAAAAATTTTTTTTCCTGAATATGAATATACATATATATTAATTTAATAAAAAAAAATATTAATCTTTAGCTACAAAATGAAATACTTATAATATAATGAAAGAGTTATTTAATTTTTATTAACATAATTAAAAAACATTTGTAAAATAAAAGTGGCTATTCTTATCAGTTTAAGTACTAAGTAATTTGAGGCATCCGTTTCAGATATTAGCTGAAATAAAGAAAACAACAGTCAGAAAAACAATAAAAATTAAATCTTATTTAAGTACATGCATCATAGGTATATATATTTATATATGGTACATTTTTCCATATTTAGTAAAAAATGAGTATTTTAGTATTATAAAAAAACTTTTAAATTTTATTTATCTGTAAAGATATTCAAATATAATATGTTATTATTAATAAATAATAAACAATCAATGTCGGTGTCGCTTTGTTACGTTAGCAAAGACACAACACGGAATGTTTTGAAGGTGTACGGAGAATAGTATTTTGGACCATAACCACGTTGTTCTAGACATTTCGTATGTTTTATGCATATCCTTTTATATCTCTCTTGTCCTATTTTTTCATTTCTGGTTTGTTTTAAACATATTAAAAATATATATCATCAAATACAAAGTGTGCCTTTAATCCAGTAACTTATTTATTAAAATGAATCGTTTAAATAATATAATGGAAAATACTATCTTAACATTTTATATCAGTCGGAAAATTTATCACGTAAAACGGACTGAAAATCTTACAAAGTTAACCGTGCTATCTTTTTGAAACCACACATTTACTACGTCTATTCCTTAAATTCACGAGGACTAAATTCAGTTCTATCTTAGATCTGAAGCCTGTATCCGACTTCAGTAGGTATCTCTTAAAATAAAATATGATATAAAAATTTTAAACACTATACCCTTTTTATTTTGAATCTTATTCATGTAAATATTTACCTATTAATTACGTTTCGTGGCAGTGGAGGGTTGAAAAAAAATCAGTTTTAGCTATAAAACTATGTCTGGTTACAATTAAGACTGATAAGTAACTACATCCTAAATATAGGTGTCTGTAAGTCAACGGTTGACTCCAGACTAAATATATATTAAAACCTATTTCCGATTGCCACTGATGGTGCAAGGCGTGCCCTCTCGTCTTCATATTCCCAACGATGGCTCAGCGTCAGCATTTGATACTCAACAACATTGATGTACTATAAGGTTATTCCTCAGGTGTGCTTACGTAACTTATTAAATAATAAATAAAATAACAATTTTAACTATGTTTCATTTAAAAATGATTAAGTACTCGTAGTTATTCAAGATATATAATTTTATAGCAAAACATACTAAAAACTACAAGAATGACAAAGCTTAGAATGCTGTATAATTGTATATATTTTATGTATAATAATTTATATTACTAACTTAAAGTTAGAGAAAATTGTGATGATATTTTTCTAACATTAAATTCTTTTTTACTTTTATTACACAATTCGATCATTTTTTTTGGGCTTTTTATCACAATAGCTTTCACTATGTTCGTGGGAAATGTCCTTGTTGGTATTTTATATTTAAAGTCATAAAGAATTATCTTCATAAAAAATTTTTGACTATGGGATTTTAAGAAATAGTTAATTAAATATATAAAATAAAAATAACTTGAGGTTTTATAAAACCGTAAATTTAAATGAACGTTTTTGAAACCGTATGCATTTAACTAAAACATCGTTGATTTACTGGAAATATCTTATAGAGGCGGAAGCTGTATTTAGTTTCCAGTCTACATCTAGAATCTTGCTTAGCTCCGCAATAGTAACAATACTGTAAGATTTGTCTACCGCTCCAACAACTAGTTGTTATTCCAGCGCTTAGAGTCCCTGAGATGTAAACTACCAGCCGCAAATACCGTTTAGCATACGGACTGAACCAAACTTTGAACCTTATAATATATGAAATTAACCAAACCAAATCTTATATCAGATTCTATATGAAAAAAATATACATTTGCTTTAAAGTTTATCTTTTTTTCAATAAAGATTGTCTTTTAACCAAATGAATTAACCAATTTTAACTAAATGAATAAGAGCAAGGAACACAACACACTTCCTGATATTTTATAGAATACACTTTATATAGTGTGCACAGTAATTGTATGATATATTATCTCCATTCCCTTTTACCATTTGGTAACCAGCAATCTATACATATAATAAGACAGTAAAAATCGAATGTCTGTACATTAAATATTTTTCCAAAAAACTGATAGGAGGCAATTAAAGGAGGGTCATAGAAACCAAAAAACCAATTTTTGGAATTTTTGTCTGTCTGCCTGTCTGGTACGTTATAACTTCAAAACTATTCAACGGATTCGAACGCGATTTTCACAGTTGGATTACATATAATTAGGAGCATTGTTAAAACTTTCGTCAAAATCGGTTAAGAGAAAAAGAAGTTATGGTCAATTGAAAATTTACTTCAAGCACTGCTTCAAAACTTTTAAACACTGCAACTTAATATTGAATAGTTATATATTATATTTTAGTTAATTAGTTATATCAGTTACTAAAAAAATATGTTCTCATATATGTTAATCTTAGTATTAAAACTTATGAGACGGAACAAAAATAACAAATAACGCAGTGCGCGCGGGCACGGTTAAAGTGTTGAACACTGTGCTCGATAGATGGTGTTGATAAAATACGCCATCAACCTAGACCGCGGTGTTATTGTGGTTGTCTTTCTCTTTTCTGTATGTAATTATTTTAGGTTTGATATATATATGGTTATGCGAAAAGCGACCAACACGTGGGCGGAGTCGCGGGCAACAGCTAGTCATAATATATTCTGCTAAGTATCCGAAACGCGGGGATAATGTAGTTCATAAAATAATAATAAAAAAAAAACTTAGTTTCATTTACTACAATTACTAAATAAATAAATAAATACATACAATCAATTTAATAGTGTTCTATAAAACATTTAAAAGACAAATATTGATACCATTTCTTTATTTAACGACGATTTCATTTCCGTCATTAAAAAAAATATATGATTTTCTGGAATTTATTAAATAACAAATAAAGATTCTCAATATAATGTTACACATACACCAATTTTTTAGTTATATGAAAAATGTTACGATTATGATCTCCGTTTCCAAAATTTGAAACTTCGCCAGATCTGAAAATATTAAATATTAAAGTTGGGATCAGTTACATTTAAAGATGACAAAAAACATTAATAAAAATATAATTTACCCCGAAGAATAGTCCTCTGTTCTTTGTCTCGACCTTGAATTGAAAGGTCTTCCCCTTCCCATTGGCTTTCTTTTCAGAGCTCTATAATCACTTCCACCTTGTCTGTTCGATGGATATCTTCTAGAGGAACCTTCATCACGAGCGTAATAATTTCCTCCGTCATAGTTATAGTTTTCCTCTTCACCTCCTTCAGAGCTGAAATGGAGACAGGTAAAATTAATTTCTTTGATTGTATAAAAAAAAAAAATTTTGGAATAAAAATTGGTTAAAAATAACATACGAGTATCTTTCTAAAATTATTCTCCAATACAACTGAGCTAACTACTTATTGTATCTAATTTAATTTGTACAAAAGTATATATTTTCGTATGATCTTTTTATCATTTTAACAATTAACAAATCATGTCATTCTATTTTCAAAAATTTTATTAACTGTATGAGGTCGAATCAATACGCAGTTTTTCGAAAATCGATGCCGTATTTAAGAGATCTAAATCCGTTAACAACAGATATTTTTCTAGTAACCTAATTTCTTTTTAAAGTAACCTGACCAAATCGTTATCTCAACAGACAGATTTGTAAAAGTGTTGAATGTTTTTTATTTAGAAACTAATGTAACCTTGTAGTAATTTTAAAGATAATTTATATGAAATAAATAATGAAAAATAAAATAGTTAAATTTGATTAATATTATTGCAATTATCCCAACACAAAAATTATATAAACACAATTTTGCGTATTAAATATATTCTAAACTAGTGCCTTCTGAGTGTAGAATAAACACATCATATTTAAATAGTTTGTGAAATAAGTAGAATTGTGCATGACTGACTTTATTTTACTTTGCCTTTATTCCTCTTTTTATTGTTTGTTTAATTATTCTTTAATATCTTCAAGTAGAGTCCTAATTATATTTTACTTAATGTAGGTACATGCCTGTCGAATTGGTTGTTGTAGTCAGGTCTGTCATCAACCACTGATCCAAACCCACCATCGTAAGGCCTTGGATAATTTGGGTAAAAATTTGTGTTTTCTACTACACTCTCTTCCGAGCCACCATTGTAATCGTTATTTTCATCATCCCTTTAAAATAAACGGATAAAACACGTTTAACAAAACCATATTCACTTAATTGAATAATGTATTAACACTTCGTATAAAACAATCATATTATATTATATACAATTAACTCATTTACCACATTGGTTTACCACTGGCTACAGCTAACATCGATAAGACAAAAGCTTTAAATACAACTGACTCCATCGTAAGCGTGTTCTTAACTATAGTTGATAGGTTACAAGACTCATTATATATAAAATTATTATCTTATTTGATAAGATAATATAAATAAATGCTTATAAAATTACTGTTTTTTTTGGCCTGGCTTCGCGTATTATTCATTATTAATTATATATTTATATTTATTTAAAAGTCATACATGTATTGCATACACATATATAGTAAATAACTAAGTATTACTAAATAATATTTTTTCTAGTAGAGATTTATACATACTTATATTCGTATACACAAATTTTGCGTTCACAATTTCTACATGAGCAAAATATTGACATTCATTGCTTCAATTTCAAAAATGAATTTCACTTCTAAGTTTTAAAACAAGTAATCAAATAAAGGAAAAATTGTTATCATATATTTATTACAGATGGAACTAAAACATTCAAATCTCTTTTTATTACAGATACACCGGAAATATGGCTGACATTTCGTTTGATTGAATTTTTCTTTCGGCAGTAATAAATTTATTTATTATTATTATGTATCAATTTCTTTGAGGTATTAAAATTGACTCGAGCATATTAACGTACGTATTTTGTTCATATCCTGCAACTCATCTTACTAGTAACAGGTGTGCTCGAATGAATGTGCTTTTTTTTGGGCTTTAGTTACTTCACCTTACATTACAATTTATTATATGTAAATTTTTCAAATTGGCAACACTAATACTGCTGTGAGAGTCTTGTCGAAAAAAAACAATGACAATTAAAACTTCTTGGATACGTTTATAAGTTAAACGTATGTTTATCGTTTTATTAAACTTTTTTTTTTATAAATTAAAGTTTTTTAGAAGAACATAAAAATAAAATATATTGCTTACTTAAAATAAAATATATCGTTAATTTAAACACAGTGCTCATATTATTTTTAATAAAAAATTTTGCAATATCTTCTTAATATAGATGTTTACAATCGTATGCGAGCTCACCGGATTAAACCAATATATTTTAATATTTCATATAACACATACCATGATCACATTTAATATCGGCAAAGTTATTCCTTATGTAAAAAACAATATTATTGAGTTAAATTAAAGCAATCTCTAAACTTCTCTGAAATAATTCCTTCACTACAAGATAGTTTTTGTCTGCAATAGCCATCGTTGTCGAATAATAAATATAGTTTCTAGCTGACAAAATTAGGTATCCGACGTTAATTAAGAACTTACTACTAGACTTAAACTAAGGACGATTTATATTATTGTCTACTTCATACTAATTGCTTGTATCAAAATTATAAAAACATTGTACTGACACAGAACAAATTACTAACCAATTTGATACGTAAACCGTAACGAATGAAAAAAGTCGGACGATGGATACTAATGCATTTCCTGAAATAGAAATCAATCCAATCAACTGAAAAACATTAAGAATTTATAAGCCAAGACTTTCAACTCGTTTCAAATGTACTCATTAGTGTAAGGATAATATAAATGTTACATGTGTCAATGCTAGATTCATTTAAGTTACGGATTCTTATGTTTATTTAATTTTATATGAAAATATAAAAGAAAGTTATATACACTCAGCTAGATATATAACGCCCTCGGATTTTTATTCCCTAATTAAATATGTTCTGTTACAAAATCTAATTATTTCCTGTTCTTTTCTAAACGGATAAAAACATTTGGAAAATTGTAAGCGTAAAATCCACGTAGAATCTATGACAAAGTTCGGTATACGGAAAATCTTAATAATACGTTAATGCAGTTTCAAAATATTTTTTTTTGTTTTGGTTCAAAACAACATTTTATATTTTTTTGCTAAAGCAGCGGTCAAAAGCTCGTTAACAATATATGATAATAGCACAATTTACAACGAAAAAACTTGAAATACCTTAGAACGCCGTTATTTCGACTTTGCCTTAATATTCGACATACGTTTATATCTTGACTAGATACTCAAGCATTACAATCCTTATAACAATTACCTCGACAAAATAAATTGTTTAAGTTGAACACAAAAATCAAACAACTACTTCTTTTATATTTAATGGATTATAAATAAAACAAAATTTATACAAACAAAAAAAGAGTGTTTACAACATGGCTAGTATAATGTAGAGACAAAGAGGGAAAAGTATGTAAATTTTTAGAAGATATAGTAAGTTATTTGCAAAACAGTAAAAATAAGTATTTCAAACAAGCTTTTTTATTCCGCTCTCTAGAATGTTTACGTCAAGAGGTCAAAAGATAAAAATATATTTTGCAATTACGTTTATCGAATTCCCAGATAAGTCACAATAAGGGAATTCCAACCTATAAAGATATGTTAGGTTTTTGTTGTTATAATTACAATTTTATGATTTAAATAAATATTTGAATGAAATAATGTTGATTATGAGGTATGCAACAATATATTTATGTATGAAGAATAAATAAAATATTTTTTTAAGTAAAAAAAAAACGATTTCAAAAAGAAAAAGATAGGAACTGAAAAGCAAAAAATTATTTTACACTTAAATACTATTTTTTCCTATCCTAACCTAACCTATCTAATAATAAAATCGAAATATGTAAATACGTAATAAAACAATCTACATCTTTATTTACTTTCCAATAATCTAATTTAAAACCTATCTAAATATTTGCAATTTCTTAATATCTAATTATCTTTTGGTTTTTTTCTTAACTTAACATTGTCTCTTATATTAATGGATTCCTGACCTCTGAACTAGGAAACCCCGTATCTTAAGAGTCAGTTTAATATAAAACAAATTCCATTTTATTTTACTTGATATATATAAATATAGTGCACTTTATAAGTTATTATTTTAATTTTCTTTAGTATATCATTTAGCAGGACAAAACGGAAAGCCCGAAGAGTTTTGATAATGGGTTATTTTATACATTTTAATGTAAACTCTTCGAATTTGTTCTCTTCCCACTGGATGGAAAAGAAATGCAACTTATAAACGATATTTTTTCATCATCAAGACAATTTTTTTTTCATTTATTATAGTGAATATATAGCTATATATATTTTTATCCATATTTATACAGTTGAAACATTTAAACAAATAAAATAAATGAAACAAATTTAAAAAAATCACAATTGAATAGTTAATTCCTACAGTTTAGGTCCTCATCATCATCATCATCATCATCAGCCTATCGGAAGCCCACTGCTGAGCATACGCCTCTTCTCTCATGGAGAAATGTAGGTCCTACCTTTTTTTATTTACTGGGGCTCTTATACACCGAAATATATTTGTTTTCCACAAAATTATAGTTCAGTGTATACGAGCCCAAGTATTATTGGTTAGCTGTAATACGTATTCTCGCAGAATATTTCGTTCCCTCAATATCTTACAGGTAGATAGATTTATACATTTATTATTCACGTTTTTTCTTTTATAGTCACAGTTCATAAAATTTTAGATATGTAATATTGAAAAAAAGAATCTGATATTATATTTCACTGATTCTTAAGCGGATACCCTCTACAACAATTGCTACTATTACAATACACCCACGTGGGTCGAAAATGATCTTATAATACCTTTCTCCTTTACCCCGCTACCATTAAAATGTCTTTTTATTTTTTTACATTAATTTTAGAGGAAACAGATTTATCCTTATACTTGCCACGGCTATTTTAGTACATTTTCTCTGAAAATTTAAGGACAAAATATTTTTTGATACCCAATAAAAAGCGAACTATTAAGCATATACCCTAACTTAGGATATTATCAATATATTCGACGAAAACACGGGAAAATAACACAAATCGGAGTTCGTACACCAAAACTATTAATTTTCCGAAAAATATTGGAAATTTTGTCTCATTTCGGCACCGATTAACACTATTATTAATTCAATTAATTTAAATTGTTAGGGTAAAATTTAAAACGATCGCAATTTAAAAACTTCGACGAGTGTCATTATAGGCGATATAACAGAAGATAACGCTGAGTTTAAATTTATTTTCAGTTTGTGGAATCTCTGTGGAAACCGATAAATGAAATTAATTATTAATTTTGATTATAAAAAAACTCCCTAAATTTGTTCCATTTTTAAAATCAGATGTTAAATTAAATAAGCGAACTTGTATACATTCTTGAAACTTAGGTTATAAGTATATTGATTGCATCGCATCAAAGTCATTGTTCTGTCTGTAGTTTTTATACTATCCTGGAACACAAAAAATCCATTTACAGAATCGAGTATTTCTTGACAAAAATATTTATTATGTTCTAAGAAATTACAATACCGAAAATTGGTTCGAATACTCTTTGAATCTCTTTTTTCGTAACACCTGGTATGAAGAGGCTAAGTTAGAACGACTTCAAAACTCCTGAAGTTTTATTTAAAAGCATTAGCACAATAAGACGCCGGAGAAGTATTGAGTGTAATTGGAATAATGAAACCCTTTAAGATTTTATATAATGGACTAAGTCAGAAATAAAAATAATCCATTTACTATTAGAAATAAATAACCTAAGCATGCCCGTGTGACTAACGAACTATGACGAACTTTCTTTAATTTTTAGTTTTATTTTTATTAACATATACATAGTTTTACGATACATACGTTTCATATTTTTTTTTACCTGGTATTGTTATTTCTATGCATTAATCCGTGTAATAGAAAGTGATAATTTTTAATTTTACAATTTATGCATCCGAACACGTACACACATGTGAGATCTTTAAAAATATGGGTAAAATAGTAAGCCGCAGTGTTATAGTTTTATTTGTAATAAAATTCCCGTTTTCGTTTTCTATCAATTTAAACAGTTTTATATAAAATTGAAAAAAAAGAAAGAACAAAATCCTATAATGTATATTGCAACAGAAAAACAGATATTACGAGAAAACCCAATTTTTATGCTTTCTAATATTTAGATTATAAAGTTTAAATTTAAATGTATTAGACATCTTACTGACATACATCACACAACACATAAAATCATTTTAGCACATCGATCACATATTCAACGTAAATTTAAACAAGTAATAACTTAATGCTTATTTTTTTTATTATATCGAAATTTCAATACCGAATAAAAATATTCAGCGAAAGGGAAATATACCGACACAAAGGTAGAAAAGTTAAAACCATAAATAATAAAATTATTTTCACATTCACTAGAAAAGAATTGGTAACAACAATATATGAAACTGCTTATATTGTTTTTACTCTGACATTTACTAAAAAAAACCAATGAAGGTTCAAACTATTATGTTAGTGTAAATAATTTTATAGATGCAATTTGACTTTGGACAGCAAAACTTTAATTAATCCACACCAACCCTCATAACTTCTCGGTAACTTTGCCCTTTCATTCAATCCTAGATTGCCCTCCGTTAATGGTTTTACTAACGGACACCCAATTTGTATCCACATTGTCACTATTACTATGAATTAGTAAATCTTACACGTTTATATACTATTATAAAAATATAAAAAGATATAATTAAAAAAAAAAACATATATATAAAATTAATAATTCTTGTTACGTTAGGACTTAAGTGTTAAAATCACAAAATTTTATGAAATAACAAAAAAACATCGCCTAATTGTGATTAAACGATTATAAAGTCACTTCATCGAGTAATTATAGGACACGTACGTGCATATTTAATTGCATATGCCCATGTACATGCGCACGCGCAAACGATCTCGCACCCACGCACACACACACTATATACTCAGACATCACGTTAAACTTATAACATTCCTCTTTTTTGTGAGGACTTAACATATAAAAGGAGGCACTAGAAAATTTCCATCTTCCATTATGTTATTTATAACGTATTTAAAATAACCATTCTTATTTGAGGTTGGCCTTGTAAAAATCGGCTTTGGGACCTTATTTTAAAGGAATATTAGTTGTATTTTGTAAATAATGAATATGAGATTTATGAAAGCAGACTCCAGAAATTTAAAAAGAGATTAAAGTAATATTAACAAGGTGATAGTTTTTTTGGTGGTGCTCTTTTTAAGCTTGGAAATGAAAGCGACGTGCTAGGATGAATATGTATAAATCATAGATTAAATTTTTTTTCAGCGACTTATAAAAACCGCAATTAAAAATGTTAACACAACAGTTTACCCAATTAGATATTCTGAAGAAGTCAATACTTTAAAAAGCAGGTTGGTTGGTTGTTTTAAATATGGCCTTCACAAAAAGCACGTTTCTCTGCGGTTTATAGATATTCTGAAAATGGAACAAACAACATGACAGACGTTTATTACAAATCATTATCCTTAAATTATAATAAACAAGGTACCAGCCCCGGCTACGCACGGGCTATTTACAAAAAATATAGAATAGCCTATTTAATTTTGATAATTATTAAACTTATATTATGTTAATTTTCAAATGGTACGCCCGATTTAAATGATTTGAAAAGTAATTTACAGATACTGATGTAGGCTGGAAAACGAAGTATTTCATTTTAGTAAAATTTAATACCGTATTCATGTAAATAGCTTTCCAATAAACGCTTTAGGAATGCTAATTTTTAAAACTTGTAAAATGGATATAGTATGTTATCCTTGAACTATAGACATATGCCACCGCGGACTTTTCTGTAGACCTATATAAGATACACAATTCCACGATATATTATTTTGTTACATCTCAAAGACTTTATACAGCGTTTTCGTTAAAAGATCTCAGAGGGCTAATGTTTTCCCGACATCTTAAACAAATATCGTTAATGTCCACCCAAGTAAATACCAAATTTAACAAATTATATACTAAAACCTCCCTTGAGAATCACGCTATCAAGTGGTGATAACTACTTGTTAAGCGGTGCAGTAGTTTTTCCGTTTATCGCGAACAGATAGACAGACAGACGCGGCGAGGGACTTTGTTTTATAATATGTATATTGATGATTGATATGAATGTTTGAATTTTTATAAGTGTAAGAAATGAATGAATAAATCTAAATGACATCCGGTGAATTTTCAATGCTCTTAAGAATGTCATTCTTACTATTTTAGCATTCAAAAACCTGAGATACCGCGTTTTCTTTCAGAAAAAGTTATCGTCCGGATATTTTAAAATTAGTCTAGTTTTCGACGTTTAAAGCAGATATATACAATAAAAAGGGCAAAAATATTAGTGTGATATTTTAAATAGTTTATAGATTTACAGGGTTCGCTTGGAAATAGTAAAATAAAACTTATAACAATAAAAACTATTGCTGCTACTGTTTTAAAAGATACATTTTAAAACATAAAAAAGTATAAGATTTCTACATAATTCCTGCTACAATTGATTGACCTCTAACAAATTTTAGTTTGATAACAATTCACTTAATAATATTGTTCAATGAGCTTTACAGCGATTGAAGAAGTTTACATTAAATTTTAACATGTTTTTGACAGTTTGGCTTACTCCTACTTATAATATGAATGTAAATAAACTTTGCTACCAAAGGAATTAACTCTATTGCCAGAACACTTCCTAGTAAGATTACTCGGTAACTTTAGAAATAGTTATTGTTAAATACAACTTTTATGTTGGCTGGCCTTTGTCCCCGACTTTGTTCGAATGAGGTCCAAATTAGCTTCAGAAAGAAACGAAGATAATTGTCTAACGAGCTCCGTTTTAACAATGCGTCGTTCTTTTAAGAATATATTATGTCTCTTGTTATTTTGATGTATAAACCATTTAACAATGCATACTTTCATCCATCCGTGCAAAGTTTCACTTGTATAAAATCTTTTTTATTATATGAGGATCATGAAGAACAGACTTATAGGAAATCGTCATCGATCAATGGTGGAAAAAGAAATAAAAAATATAACAGAAATCATTAAATAAATTATAGAGTGTTATTTTTTTGTTTATTCCTGTATTATTCTGAAGAGATTATTATTCTGTGTACATCTTCATCCGTCTACAACACTTGCGGTTCTCCAAAGCACTGAGCGCAGCGCTGCGGACGGCAGCGTTTAATAATCTTTCAGTGTTTTATTTAGACCTTCGTTATTAAATTTCTTTGAAATTAAATGTCCGAAGTGAATAATTGAAAAAGTTAACACGGCTATCAAAAAAGTCTTGAGTACATAAATATCCATTCTAATAAGAATAAATACGAAGCTATGGGTGTCATAATCCGGTTTTGGTTTTCATTTTTATAAACTTTAACATTTTAAAAAACAAATTTAGACAAAATTTGCTTGAGATTTATATATTCCACGATATTGTATTTTTTTTTACTTTATTATTAAAAGTTAGCGCATCGCATGGGATGATTTTTTACGACTAATTATTCAACTTGTTAATGCATATTTTAGCTCATTTTATTCATAATTATGTAACATTATGTTGGTATTTTTTTTTTATCAGATCGGTTGTTTTTTAGATTATTCAAGAAATAAAGATCCTCACACTCACGCTAGCCCAGGTATCGACACTGCCACAGAAAATATCACATGAAGTAGTACTGCTCCCGGTAGTATAATTAGAATTATTAAAGGTAAAGAGTAGGAAAACAATTTAATTCACTACTTTAAACTACTCCCAGTTAGGTTATACGCCAGGTGTTTTAATTAAGTAATGTATTACTATTATTTTAATAATTCTAAGTGTTAAGTCCTTGCACAAAGATTAAAGATTCTCAAAGCGATATACATTTTATGACTTGCAGACTCATTTCCGTTTATTACTTTACGGAACTTTAAAAGACGTATACAAGTTGGGGAAGACTTTCTAAATCGAATTCCGTCAACATGACCAACAAATGTTCAAAAGGACTCTAGTGTTCAAATTGATTAGAATTTTGTTTAAACCGAGAAATTGAATTCCAGTCCAACTGAAACCTTTAAAATTTTGCAATCAAATTAATTGGTATTGAGTATACCGGCAAATTATTAATACAAATAAACTGCAAAGTTAGGTACTTAGAAGTATTTATTATATAAATTTAGAAGATTACACACTCACTAAGTAGTAAAGAGGGAAAAGTATTGAGTTATGAAATAACATATTACTATAGTTTACGTCTCTTTTAAACCGTGTTCCAATTTTGATTTAATTTAAAAGCACTAAAAACATGCTGGCAACAAAGCAAAATAACTAAAAAAAAAAACAATGAATCCAATTTTGTTAATATTCAGCCAATTCGAAAATGAAATACTTTTGAATTTAACTGTGTTCATTTTCTAATAGAGATCTCAATGAATATAATTAAATAAAAAACAGCATCGTAAGTATTCAAAAATGTATTAAAAAAAATTTTTCACAAAGGTCGAATTCATGGCGTAAAAAATTCTTGGAAAGGTACAGAATCTTTAAATAACTTAATTTAAGAAAAAACTTTTCACCAAGGTCGAATTCATGGCGTAAAAATTTCTTAGAAAGGTACAGAATCTTAAAATAACTTTTTATAAATATGAAATATCAAAATGTCCTCTGAGACCTTAAACAGATTCCAATATTATTTATTATCTCATAAAATCTATTTGATCTGAAGACTTGGTTATGTTATTGATGTCATATTACTGAGGTGAACACATTTCCTCCTTCGCCAATCATATAAATCTAAATCTGAAATCCTTGTTTAAATCTTCGTTAAAAAACTTTTACTTATCTAAAGAACTAAAATGACGACGTTTTATGTTTAAGTATTAGTGTGTCATTTGTTTTAAGTAATTATATCACTACCTACCTATAAACTATCTTATGTATGTACATATCTATTAATTTAAGGTCGTTTAGAAGGGATTGTTGATACACAATACGAATACAATACGATTTTTTTTATTAAATCTCCAAAAATATTTTTAATAATTTTTTTTCCTTAATGTGTTATACGAAGGATATGTGGCACACCGCGCAATGAAACATAATATTTCCAATAAAACTAAGTAGTTATCACCAAAGGAGAAAATGTAATATTCATTAAATACTATTATTATTCAGTAAATTTGTAAAGAGATGATTTGTGATGTATTTTTTATTTGTCTTGTAATTAGGAACCTTTATATTTATTATGCTATTATAAAAAAAAAGGAAAACAGTGTTTTTAATAGCAGCTTATATTTTAACCATAAATAAATTAATAAATCTGTGGGTAGTTAAAAATATTGAATTCTTTAGTTTCATGGTTCAAATTTTATAATGAGGTGTAAAAATAATCATGAAATTCTAGCTATAAATATTATTTACGAGATATGATATAAAAAATATCGTTAACATTAACAATCACATTTTTACTGTCAATTTTGTAATATAAACATGTCATTTGTTTAAGATAGGGTCAATTATTTAATTTGGCCGAACATTACAAACTGAAAAGGTTTACGAACAATTTTATAAAAAAACAAGAAGAGCAATATTTAATATAAAAAAATAGCAAGATTACAAACCTTGGGAAGATCAATAATGAAATAATGACAGTGATAAAGGGAAAGCAATAATGTGTTACAAAAATCTAACGTTGAATTAAAATAGCAAAATAAAGACAATTAAAGTAATAACTGACTTAATACAAAATAAAGATGGTGGAGGGGGGTGTGACCTCCTTCATCTATTAAATAAGATACTTATGCTAAATAATGGATTAAAAAGAAAATATTTTTATGGAACAAAAGGGCGAATCACAAAGAAATTACAAAGTTAAAGGTATCTGATTAAGGAATTATCACGTTTCGATATCCGTATAGTCATTGAAGCGTCTTAAGCCTACGTTCCTGAATGTGAAAAATTCTGCGTAAATGCGTCAGGCTTAAAAAACAGTCGGCTAGCGCGTTATTTGGTGATAAATCTAGCAAAGCGAAACTCCAAGCAGGGACACCAATAGCTCGCCATAATGCAACGTCTATTGTCCACAGATTAAAACCGACAGTGGACGGATTCACCAAATTCAACATATAATAGAAAAGTCAGTATGAAGAAAAATCTGAAAAATAAGAGCTAGTAAAAAATATAAGCGAAAAATTTCACTCAAAGAAATATACTGTTTAATTGAAACTAGTATTATTCGGATTTACTACGCGGATTTTAGTATTTAAAAACTACATAATCCCGACGTTTCGGTTACTTTGCAGCAACCGTGATCACGGGCCACACCGCAGGACCTCAAGACACCGTGAGCGCATTCTGCCGGCATCCAGAGCGGTACGCCAGAATTTAAGAAATGGATGGCGGTAGATGATAAATAACAAGGACCAACTAACAGACATTCACACCTCGTCTGCCCGTGATCACGGTTGCTGCAAAGTAACCGAAACTTCGGGATTATGTAATTTTGAAATAATAAAATCCGCGTAGTAAATCCGAATAACACTAGTTTCATTTAAATGAATACTCGCGAAAATCTTAGATCTCAAATATACTGTTTTCAAACAAATAAGTTCAAAATAAGACAACGTGGAGTTTTGTTTCATAAATAAAAAAAAAGTAAACTTTCCTGTCTGTTAACCTTAAGAAAATATGAAAATTTCACATTTCAAATTAATTTAGATTCATTTCCAAGAAAAAAATAATTAATGTCAACTGAAAAACGAGAAAGTGTCACTGCTTTAACAAACCCAAAAATGAAATAATAAAACAGTTGCGTTTCTAAAAACGAGGAGAAAATAATAAGATTTATCTTTTGTGCAATGACGAATCTTAACAGCTTTATGGTACTTGAAATACTGTAAGAAAATAGCCTGTAGAAGACAATTCTAGGCCTGAATAGTCTATTTTTATAATGTTAAACTATTTCAATGACTAAACAATTATTTTGTATGGCGAAAATTATTTTTCTAACTCCTTAACAATGACCAATGAAAAAATACTTAGATTTTTTATACAATATTAATAACTGTATCTTTATTTAATGGTTGATTTGTCTCTTTGAAATAATTTAGGACTTAGATACATTTAGATATTTCTGTTTTTATTTAAGAAAATCACAGACCTAGACCAGCATAAAAATTAAATAAATAAATGTAGCTTATATTGCATTAATATTATTTTTATCTTAATTTAATCATACAACCTGTTATACAAAATAATCAGAAGGAAGATAAGTAGACTTAAATTAGTTTGTATAACTTTAGCTACATGTATCTCAGGGCCACCGGTCCTGAAGTTAAGAGGGAGTCCAATTTAAGTTTGTTATAGCTTCGCAGCGTTATCGATAAGTGTCGCCTGAGACTTGAGCTTCGGTTCCAAATAACTGATCAAGTCGAAAAGTACATACCATGAAATAAGTTCTTTATAACTTTAATACATTTATTATTATTTTTACTGCATACGTAATTTATGTTTCGAGTTATTGTGGGGAAAACAAGTTATCTCGTCTGCCCGTGATCACGGCTGCTGGAAAGTAACCGAAACGTCGGGATTATGTAGTTTTAAAATAATAAAATCCGCGTAGTATATCCGAAATATATTAGTTTCATTGAAATGAAAACAAGTTACAATGAATAAGAACACAGTGTAATTCCAATTAATTAACAGGCATACTCAAAGCTTCATATTTAAAAACTATGACTACCTTTAAACACAATTTTCAACTGGAAGTATTGCAAGCATGACAAGAGAATAGTGAAAAAATATATAACGTGTACTAAGATATAAAATTCATTAAAAACTTGTTAAGGCCTAAGTTAAACACTAGAGAGTATTGGAACTAAACTAACGATGCGCTCTCGAATCTGAAACTGAATAGGAATGATTCTGTTTATATATATTTTTTCTTTTATCACAACGAGCACTGCAATGCACACGCTTGGTATTTAGAAACATTTAAGCATAAAAACATGATTTTCTTTGTTTTATGAATATGACACAAGCTGCTTTCCGAATATGACACAATCTTGTACAATTAAAAATTTAAATAATAAATTTTTATTTCGAAGAAATAAATAAATTTTAAATGATGTAATTGGTCTTGGAGGCTTCCAAATGCTTAAACCAAAAGTTTTGTCGGAGAAGAGGAACAAGTTATGAATAATGTGCATACTTGGTATAATCTTAAAAGCTCAACTCACTAACTTTTATGATTTCTTTACTTGATTTGCCACATTGCTTTTTATTATTGTTAGGCGATTTAAATATAACAAGTGTTTATATAATGTATAAATTTAATAATATACATTGTAAAGTAACAGAAATAACTTTAAAGCTATAGTTTTAGTTAAGTAGATCCAATCGGGTTAAAAAGATCTTTTAATATATAATTAACCATCAAGTATTCTTTTATAACATTACTTTAAAATGTACTTTACTAAAGATCTGTGCTTTCTTAGTAAAATTTACGGGTTCAGATTCGTCTAGAAATAAATGTAGTTTATTCATAAAATAGATATGGTGCACAGTCTTAGGCGCTGTCTAATGTGTGTCAAAGGTCTTCTAACAAAATACAACTGTTATACCGTGAGCTACTGTACTATATACTCCATTTTAGGCAAAAATTAAAGGCCATGTGTTACTTTGATGTCTAAACTACTTTCAGAGAAATCTTGTCAAAAGTAACTCCATAATTTTTGCTGCAAAAAGAGTAATAGTCATCATCCATTCAAATAATCTTTTTTCGTATACAAAAATCTTAGAATTGGTTTATTATAAAAATTAAATATTCATGAAAAATTCCGCTTCATAAATCATGTTCTTTTTACATGCTAAAGGAATATATTATAGCTTGCACTGTCCCCGATGATAATGCATTCGGACCACCAGAAAATGCTATAACAGCACCCTGCGGTGATACCCAAATTCGCTTACACCGGCCACTCGTGTTTCAAAATTCTGAAATACACAACACTTTATTGCATCAGTCACCTACATTCCTAACCCCCATGTTTATAGTCACTATATATGTCACTCAAGAAATATTTAAATTATTTACAATCCAACTTCAATCCTAATCACGTGTTGAATTGTATTGTATTTTTAGTTTACTAGTGGTAGAGCCTAGCTGTGGTTAGTCACTACATCTCGAACATGGGCTGTCTCGACCAGCGAAGTACCACCCTCACACAGAAGATCGAAGTGAAGAAGCCTTTAATAGCTGCCTTTCATCCGATGAGTAGGAGAGCCGGTTGCCTTTTCCCTTTCCCTCTCTTCCCTCTCCCGTGATGTTGATGAGTGCACTGACTTTCTGTCCGGCATTAGTCTAAGTCCGTTTTGAGGTGTCGAGCGTGTTTCATTGGCATGGGGTCCAGGGAGACCCGATGAAACGGTTCATCACTGGCCGCACGTTGGTACGTAGGGGACCCGAACCTAGACTGTCCCCATCAAGGAGGCTGTCCCACCGTCATTGACAAAAACCTGTCGGTTGTTCATTGTGCCAGAGTGGAAGACCGGAGTAATACCCAGTTTGTAACCGCAGGTCCTATTGGGGCCCTTTCTGTGCCCCGTGCCAGCGAAGCACAAAACTCCACCCTCAGTTCAGACCATGGGCCATGTCCTTTTGACAGGATAGTTGGTGGGCCAAAATGAACCAAAATTATGGCTGTTTCAAAAAAAAAGGAATAAGGTTTTTGCAGCGGTACCCTTTCCACGTTTGTAGTGGACTTTTGCAACATAAGGGATATGCATTCCAATCTTAAGATTTATCATTACCTACAGACGGTAAAGCCGGCCTTGTTATTTCTGACCGAGTTACAAATATCGTATCATATCTGCTTTACCCCGGTTACAGATAGAGCACCTATTTCTACCTCGGGCTGGGGTTTAATTATACGTTGAGGAGGATATTTGTTATCAACGTTTGACAGCCTCGAACATAAGGACCTGTGAGTGACGTGGTCGCGGATGGTAGGTCAAAGCCGTATCTACGCGTGCCTATACAGACCCCAAAGTGGTAACACAGAAGTCAACCGTCTTTTGGACACGTGCAGGAGGCTACAGATTTTGTATTTCAGCGGTATCCCAGCGCGGAGGTAGTAATTCTAGGCGAATTTAACGCCCACCATTACGAATGGTTAGGATCACGTACCATAGTTTACGCTGGAAAAGCCGCAAATAACTTTGCTCTCGCTTAGGGTTTAACTCGACTAGTCCCAGAACACACTCGAATCCCTGATGTTGAAGATATCCCTCCATATCCCCTCTTTGTTGAATCTTCTGCTGACCACTCGACCGGACTGCTACCAAGTCCGTCAATGCACCCCTTGGGTCATGGTCGCCATCCCATGCTCACAGATGATCTAGAACCTTTAAGCCTCCGAAAAGATGTAAGTTTGTATGTTCTTTCGTCTGTACAATGGGGAATGTTTCGAGGAACTGTTTAATGTTGTGCTATCGTCACCATTCCACCATCGCACTACTCGCAGTAGGGTTGGTTTTCATCCACATTACGGAATGAATGAATTACATACGGAATGATCTTCCACCCGAGGTTTTCCCAGAGAGCTACAACAGGGGATCTTTCAAACTCAAGAGTTCAGGTGGCTCCTCCACAAACAAGGTCGGCAACATATCTACAACAGCTCTCATGTTGCAGATGTCCATGGACGACGGTAACTATTGACCAACAGGTAGGCTGTCTGCATGTTTGCCCCTTGGGGACATTAAAAAAAATGAATAAAATTTTCTTGGCACCAAAAATTATATTTTCCTGCAACTCTGCAGCAGAAATCGGTATCGCTATCTTTTCCGACGTTAGTTATATTTACTATTTTTTTAACATCAGAGGTCATCTGAATTGTTTAAACCCAAAACTTTCAAACCTAATCGGAAGTGCTGAACCTATGGCGTCAAGATTGTCGCTGAAGCTTGTCACACATTAACCTAGGAAGACCGAATAAGATTAAACAAATATTCTAAAAAAGCTATTATGTTACTTATTCTTTAGTAATAATATTCTTATACCTAAAGTAGGTATAAGGATATAATTACCTTTGAAATTACATCGAATAAATGTAAGATATAAATCTTATTAAAAACAATTACAGATATTAAGCAAAGTACATTTTTTTAATAATTTTTTATAAATCTTACAAAACTTACTAACTTTCTACCTTATACTTATTTTTTTGCCATTCTTCTTATCTGCCCTGACAATTAACCCGTGTCACAGAGCACCCACAAATTCATTCGGTGTTATAGAAGCCTTAAGCCCGAGATATTTAAAATACAAGTTTAATTAAACGATAAAGTAAATTAAGACATTTTGCCTAAGTTAGAACTAGTGTTTCTGGAACCTCTACATAATTTAAGTCTAAAAATTTCCTAGCAGACCTGTTATTATTTTTCACCTTATGGAAATCAGTTTTTCTTTACCTATTAAAATATCAAATTAATCTTGAAACAAATGCGCTGTGGATAATCCGTAAATTTATAATTAGTTTGGGACTTTGAATTATTGTTACCATTATTTATAAACAAAATTGTGGAATAAATTAAGACATTAAATTGATTATATAAGGTTTTTTTAGTATAATCATTTTAATAAATTCATCTTGTACTAGCGTATTTTTGTTACTTAGAAATATTTAAACTAAAAACAGACTTTACATATTGAGGAAGATGTTAGCAATTTTGACAGAAGTGGACAAATATCATTAAGAATCATCGCTCTTGGTAGGTTATTTATATCAGAACGTATATATAATTTTGTGCGACTATTTAAAAAAGGGATGCTAACTATGTAGCTAGTTTTTATTTATCACACAAAAATAAATATTATTTAATTCATCTCTTTCATAACCAACCGGAAGTGTGGCATAAAGTCTGGCGATAAATGTCAATTGCATTTTCAAGTTTTACCACAATTTTTTTGCATCAAATCACGCTCATTAAAATTCTTTACATACATTTTATCTTAGAAACGAAAATATATATAATTTTAATGTAAGTTATACATTTTATTATATACACGAGTATATATAAGTTAAATGTAAGAATAAAATTTGGTTGATCCTAAAATTTTGTCTACTTTTTTTAATACCCTATTGTAACTGGGTTTGTTAATAAAGTTGTTTTTCTTTATGAGCGTTACTAAAAACTTGGCAAACAATATCATTAAAAATGACAAAAACTGAATTCTAAGATAATAATAATCGTATAAATTACAATATATATTTTAATATAAATATTCTTGATATTATAATTTTATTTTGTTGTTAGTAATATGAGTTTCGGTAAACACCAAGGCATTAATATATTCGCCTCTTAAACCTTTACTGTAACTTAAAAGGTGTACAATCACTGATTTTCACTTATAAAGGGCTATGTTACAAATAATTGTATCATTAAAATAAGAAATATAATCTTCTTAATATGTGTTGCTTTAGCAAAACTGTATTAAGCAAAAATGTTCTAAAATAAAACATTTTGTTTTTCAGGTTATTCATTATAGTTATAAGTATAATATAAATTCTCATTTTCCTACAGCAAACCAAATAACAAAATAAACCTGCAGAGAAATATAGAAAATAATATTCAATATATTATAAATATTAAAATAACTAGAAAATAATGAAATTATGTTGATAATCGCTAAATTATAATTCAGATTAGTGTCGTTGGTTTTTCCGTGTCATGGAAATAGATTTGGTATAAAGAGGAATATTAAATCCCCACTGACATAGTCCTTAAACACATAGTTGGGATAATATAACGGCTATAAGTGCTTAAGAGCATACAAGATTAACACCCTAATATATAGGAAAAAAATAAAACTATTTAAATAGATTAAAAATGGTTTATTTTCTTGATAATCAATAATAACTACGAGTATATTACTTCATGTCAATCCTGATTTGGTGAGCATGGACCGACCTCAAGACATTTTCGATGTCAAAAATAATTTTGAAGATCGGCTTTCAATTAAAGGAGTAATGGCGTAACAAACAAAGTGTAATTGAAAACTTCCTCTTTTTGAAGTCTGTTAAAAAGTACTCTAATCCTATGTACCTAACTTCTACTGAAATTCCAATAAAATTCAGTAAAAAAAATTCAATTCATAATTTATAAACTGCTCTCATACATACACACCTTAATTCGATTCGTTGCGGGATGGCCCTTTTAATTTAAATTTTAAAAAAAGTTTTGTATGTGACACTTTAAATTTTAAAATATGTTGTAAATATTTATATAAAAAAGAGTGAATAGTTTAAGTAACGCTAATGAATGTAATGAATGTAAAATTACTTAAGTAAACTTGTTGTACTTCAACAGGAAAAAATACGCTATAGTACAAATAATAATTTAGTCAGTTTTAGTAGAAATATTTTCTTACTCTAAATTTTATCAATTTAATACGAGTGTATGCCTCTCTAATAACCCTTAAACATCCAGGGAAGGTATCTAACGAATACAAGCAGTAATTTAAAATTTAATAAACAGGTAGGCCTTCGTAGCAACGAACGCTTTTATGTACCACCATCGGGGTTGTGTTGATCCCAGGAATTTCAATAAATATTTCTCCTTCACTCAGAGCATGTATTAATAGCGAATGTAAGATATTCACATAGATTAATACGCTCTTACAAACTATGTTACAAAAAATAGAAAATTTCCTTAAGGATTTTTAAAATAACATTATAAATTAGTGATTAAAACATCTACAAAGTTTTAAATATGTCGTGTAAACTTTTTTTCTCCTGAATATTTTTTTATGTGAGATAAGGGGTTTTCCAATAGGGACGCTTGAACTTTGACAGCTGATTGCGGCCATGTTGTTTGAGTGACAGCTGTCAAATGCAGTGTGTTATATTCATTCCGTCCTCCCAAACCACCATGGCAGGTTACAGTGTCGAGCAGCACGTGCAAATCATAAAATTGTTTTATGAAAATGGGTCTTCAGTTCGAGCAACGTTCCGCGCACTTCGCCCGTTTTACGGTCGCGATGATCGTCCTGCCGAGTCGACTATCCGTCGATTGGTGGACAAATTCGAGTCAACCGGGTCAGTTAACAATCAGCCGGTTCCCGTGCGTCAACGTAACGCGAGATCTGCCGAGAATATCGCCGCTGTGCGCGACAGTGTCCTCGAAAACCCGCAGCAGTCAATTCCGCGTCGCGCACAGGAACTCGGCCTTTCGCAGACGACAACTTGGCGAATTTTGCGTTGTGACTTGAGCCTGCACCCGTACAAGATCCAGCTGACCCAAGAGCTCAAGGTTAATGACCATAGACAGCGCCGTGTGTTCGCTGACTGGGCATTAGAGCAGTTGGAAGTTGACGCCGATTTTGGCAAAAAAATCATCTTCAGCGACGAGGCGCATTTTTGGATGAATGGCTATGTCAACAAGCAAAATTGCCGTATTTGGGACGAGACCAATCCACACGAGGTTCACCAAGTGGCAATGCACCCGCAGAAAGTGACTGTTTGGTGCGGATTTTGGGCCGGAGGCGTGATTGGTCCGTATTTTTTCGAAAACGATAATGGTGTGGCCGTCACCGTCAATGGTGAGCGATACCGGTCGATGATAACCAACTTCTTTTGGCCTGAAATCGAGAATATGGATCTGGACAACATGTGGTTTCAACAGGACGGCGCTACGTGCCACACAGCACACGCTACGATGGAAGTTCTGCACGATCAAGCGCCCTTAATGGAAAACCCTATACATAAAAAAATATTCAGGTATGAAGATATGAAGAAACATCTTATTTGTAATAATTCGAAATATATATATATATATATATAGATCATGAAACTTATATACTAGCCATCGCATTATATTTTACTTTATAAATTTCTAAAAGTATTGCCTATATTTTTGTGAGTCTGGTAAATTGAATATCAATTATATAAAGTATGGAAATAACATACGTATATATAATGTGCGTGTGTGTAGTTATATAGTAATGGATCACTTTATTCTGAATCGACAATTACAGAGATATTATGTAGTATATACTTCGTGTAATTAAAGTTTGTAATAAAATATAATACCTAGAAATATATAAATGGGACCAAAAATTCATATAAACACATTTGAAACACACAATAGAGCTTCAATCTCAATTTAAAAGTCACAGTTGAGGAGCTACTAGTTTTATGGCCAGGTAAGTATTTCCACAATCTTTCTACTTGAAGAATGAAGGAGTTTTGCAAGACGGAGCATTTAAAAGTGATTTTTTGTTATAAAATAATATCAATTATTCTTTCGAACAAATTTTGAACGATACGTTTTATTTATAATTGATTATAATATACACGAGTAGTTATCAGAATACTTTTAATAGTTAAATGTGTCAAAAACTGTTTTTTTTTTTAATTCATTAAATCAAATATAAATTAAACTCGCGAAAGTCTTAGATCTCATTATATCATTTATTTATTTTTTATTTACTTTATGAAAAATAATTAATGCAATATAAGTTGTTAAGACAAGTAGTGCATCCATCGCTGAAAATATAATTTAATATTTAAACACTCGGCTTCTTTTCTAGTTAATTTTAAGTAAGATTCTGGTCCATCTACTAAACTGTTGACTGTGGGAAAATTGTATATTTTATTTTGCTTATATTCATTATGAGTGCAGGACAAAACAGGCAAAATCTATATACATATATATATATATATATATATATATATATATGTTTCTAAAGGAAAAAATACCGCCCTGATTATGGTATATGTGATTAAATTCCAAAATTATTACACTATTTATATTTAATATTACATCAAATATTAAACTTCATTGATTAACTAGTGTATTGAGACTCTTTTTAGACAAGTCTCAAAACATATAGTTTTGTAATAGAATATAGTTTCCGCACTCATTGTAATCACTTCAGTTTGTTCCGAACAACAATTCCACTTAGATATAATATCTGTTGTGGAGCTGCCAATATTACTAATAAAAAAAAAGAAATGAACAGGTTTTATCTAAAACGAAAGGCTGACAAGAAGACTATGAAATATACACACTGTTAAATAATATATCATAAAAAAATCAAGTTCATGAACCTCCAGATAACATTAAGCTGAACTCTTATTTGATTAATGGAACCCCCACAAAAACATACTATCGACGAAATGTTAAGGGTTGCTGTTCTTATCGTTCTTCGACTTTCACCGTATCATACCGATCTCAACCCCTAAAAAGCTTACGTAATATTTTTATCTAATGTATAATTAATTTCTTCGTTGGAAAATATTGGTTTTGGAATTCAGTGTTTCATATTGACAAAAGATTAAATACTAAAATTATACAACCACAAAGTGGACGTGTATGAATTATGATAATGTGATTTATAAGATGATAAGAAAGCTGGAAAACAAGTCGGATGCCAAAGAAGTTATGTACTTTGAAGACATGTCCAGTACCTTAGAATATGCTGATTTATTTCGTACTGACCAAGTATTTTATAGCCCAAGTAAATATTCTATGTTATTATTTTTAATAAAGCATTATAATAGTAGTGTAGTATAAATTGTCCTTTTATAACGAAGATAACTTAAAATTAAACACCCGTCGATAAGGCGAACTTGTTGCTTGAGATAAAGAAACGATTAAATAGAATACAGAGCCGAAGGTTTATTTTTAGATTTGAAGGTTTATATTATATAGTTTGCTTTTGACTGCTAATTCTATTTGAGATATTGAAACATAAATATATATAGTACATACTTTATATAAACATATATATAATACACATAGCAAAAACATCATCTTTTTGTACCCCACAGTTGGTTATAAATACAGTGCTGACATCAAATAATAAACATGAATTTCGTTACGGCGAAACAACACTTATTGAATTCATAAAATAATGTTACAAATGTTTTATATTCACAAAGGGCACGCTTTATTCTGTTGCCGCAGACAAATTCCTTGGCATTATATATGGAAATTGTATTCTTACCAAACGTTCTTACGTAGTGTTTATGCGTACCCAGCTTATATGATTATTATAACACGACTTGTGAATATATTTTTATCTACATTATGAAATCTGTGCAATTTTTGCTAACAATGTCATTTTACTGAATTTTTTTAATGATATTTTATCTTCATTTCTTTTTTATTTGAAAGAAATGCTGATAGTATTAAAAGAAATCAACATTTATTTTTCTATTTACATTTGTTTCTATATAAAACTATTGGTATATTATATGGCATAGTAAGAGTTTACATTGCTTGAACTGGTAGGTACTCTCAATTTTTTAATTCAACTATAAAAAGTGTTGCAAGTTATAGCTAAGACTTTCACGAGAAGATGTTTATTTAGAACTCTTTTGTAATTGTCACTGAACATGATTTTGAGATTTACGTTAATTAAAAAACTAGGTCATTACTAAATCAAATATACATACATATGATTTTTTCTGAATGCGTACGTGGTTGGGTGCGAACGTGGTTGTGTGAGAGAAAATTTTAAATTCTGTTTTTAACGATATGCTTTTCAAGGTTCTGTAACAAAGTAATTAACAAACATTATTTTTATGAGACAATAAATAGTTAAGGAGGAATATTATAATTATAATTGGGAAATGATTTTATAAATACACCAAGTACTATGAAGGATAAAGTACAACATTTTAAAATCAATTGTTGTATAAATTGGAAGTAATATCTCATACTATTACAAAATTATATTATGAACAAGAAAAAATTGACTTTCTAAGCATATAGTTTGATCTACTGATAAACATTAAGCATAGCATTTTAAAACGCGTCATTAAAAATATATATTTTCATTTGATAATGAACCGTTTCCAACAATCAAATGTTCTGTGAATATTTTAATACAGAGTGCAGTTTTGCTAGAACTGCTTTGACAAAGCTAGTTTTATACAACTGGGAGTTGTCTGCGACGATCAATAGTTATACGCCTGTTATTCTGTAGCCACTAGTTCTAAGGAAAATAAGACTGAGTTTTTATTTTGTGATGTTCAATATCTGGCCTTTTATTCATAAACATTATAGCTTAATAAGTGATCCCTTCATAACTGCTATAATATAATAGTCACAAAACATATAAAAATTAAAAATTACTAACATTAGAACAACAAAATTTTAATCTCAAACAAAAGGATTTTCCATGCTCTCAACCAGTTTTGAATACCAACAACATAGCTAAAATTCTTTAATATACAATTGAAAGCAAAAAAAGAAAATCTATTGAGAAATATGTATATCATTGCATTCAATGCTATATACCTCTCTTTATTAACTTAGTAAAGACATACGGCCATATATTTAGTTTCAACAAGAGACAATGAACAGTACATAACTTCATTTTTATTACTTATTTTCCGTATGATTTGGACCTAAAAAAATTTACTTTCGAAAACCAGAAATATTACACTTATGAAAACAGGAATCCAATTTTCCTGTTTAAACAAACTTATAATTCATCCGTACACAACACCCCTTTTGAGCATTTGTTAGTCATGGGCTCATGTTTATTGAATTTGGCTCAGGAATTCTTTCCCAACTTGTATACTTTAAGACTTCCGTAAATTATTAGGTAAAGCGTGTCTGAGTACAATAAAAAAAATTTCCATTTAATATTTTCTTATAAGACCCACAAGGACTTGCCACATAAAAATATTCTTGTTATGGCACCATATTTAAATAAACAACGAAATATAATTAACTCACGTTTTTTACTTATATACTATATTTATACACACATGTTTGCGTTTCACAGCAACCAGAAGTTCCAGGAAAACTGTCAAACTGACTTATGTGTATATTATAATAAGAATTACATAATTAAAACTTAGAACCTATACCTGAGACTACATGATTGCCCCGCTATTCGGATAGCAATGTCATTCCATTGCTTGTGTTGTATCATCAATACTCTGGTTCAAGAGACCAGGTGTTCCTTTAGTGGAGTCAGTCGTCACTCGTTATATGATATTTTATCCATACAACTGTGCTACCCCGGCGATGTTTGATTAATTTCCATTTTGTTGCGCGTTACAATAACTACCTTATGTGCTCTACATATGTCAAATATACTTTGTTACCTTCATAACATATAACTGTTATAATTATAATTGACAATTATATTGGAATCTAATGTGACGGAGTACTCCCACCGGGAAATCTCCATGAAGCTAAAAAGAAAAGTTTAAATACGTCAAAGTGTCAATGAAAGTTAAAATATCACGGAAACTTTTCAGATTGATGTTTTTAACTTTTGATAAGCTATAGAACTAAATGATGAATTAGTTACCAAGATGAAAGGAATAACTTATCTTTCGTTTTAGTATTTTATGTGATTCTAATAGGATATAATTTTAGCACTTAATAGTTAAATCGCATTCTTATAAGAAATAAGAAAATGTTTTGCTTAACGCATGCAAAAACATAATATTATGTCTTATAGATGCTGACATATTAGTGTGACCTTCAATTATTATAAAAGATAATAAAAAGCAACTAACATGTAGCCCTTAGTCAAATAGAACCTATTAGATAAAAATTTCAAAAGGAGGCGCTGTTCTTTGCTCTCTGACATACATATATATCTCAGATAGCTATGAACTGAGTATTTAATTTCAAGTGCGTTACGTTGTATAAAAGATATTTTGATTACATTATTATTAAGTATACAGAAAAAGACATTTAAAGTAATGGTGATGCGGTGTTTGTAATGTCAGGTGCCTGGTAGTCAAACCATTTAGAGGGAGCAATCTAGGATTGTATGGAAGTGGAAAATTTCAGGGAAATTACGAGGGTTGGATCGGATTAATTAAAGTTTTGTTGTTTATAGTAAAATTGGAACTCTATAATTATTGCCAGTTAGACAAATGTTGGTCACAATTAAATATAATATTAAGAATAATTTTTCTCCGTGAAACAAAAATATAAAATTGTTATAACAAAATAACTGATATAATAAATTTTAGATCAAATAGATAAAGCCTCAATTATTTCGCTAATATCAAAAATATTTCAAGCATAACTCAACGAAACACCGTTTTAAAGCATTATCTCGATTTACATACGTAATATATCAAGTTGCGTGTACCATAGTTACACGTAAGTTATGATTAGTAAAAAAAATACTTTAATTAAATCAACCTAAAACGTATCATGTTTCAATTAAATAGCAAGTATTATTATACATGTCATATATATATACATGATGATAGGCACAAAAAAAAATATATTTTAAGTGTGTAATCCATTAAAAAAAAAATAAACAGAAAAATATCAAATTGAACTAGAAATCGTAACTTATTAAATTTATTTTGATTTAATAAATTTGTTATTTAATTTAATTAAATAATAATCCGTCCTAACTAAAACGAGGACATTTTATAAATTCTTGAAGGGTTTTATTAGCTCAATTACACTCAGTACTTCCCTGGCGTCTTATTATGTTAATTCGTTTAAATAAAAGTTCGAGGGGTTTGCAGTAATTCTAACTTAGACTTTTAATTCCAGGTGTTACGAAACTTATTTACAGTACAAATTGGCTATTGGAATTTATTACACAGATTGTTATTGGATTTTCTGTTGAGACGAGAAAGCCTCAGGCTAATTCATGGTGATGAGTGTCAAGAGTTATGTCATGTCATAAAAATACTTTTTTTAGATATATCGTCAATTTTCTTGTTATTGGAAGTGTTTTAATGAACCTATCCCCGTTAATGGTCTTTAGATAAAATAAAGATAAAAATAAAAGATACTGTATATTGCGTTAAGAAGCCTGAAATCGTTTAAAAATGTAGGAAATTTTAACGAAGCAGAATTTCCTTTCCGCTTCATATTATACAACGACGCTAGGTACCGGTTGTGAAAATGAAGCACTTTTTCATTTTCCATATATATGAGATTGCTATAAAAAGTGCCATTTAACACACATAACATATTTTCATTCTCTACTAAAATAATATTTTTTGCTCGTTATATTAAAAATAATAACAAAATTTTAAAATTTTTTTGCATATGCAGATATATCATTACCGGAAATTTAAAACCTCCCTAAGTTGAATAAAATTATTTTCTAAATAGTTGTACACTTACGAATTTCATAAATAATTATGCCTTACTTCTTGTGTTTCAGAAAGTGTCGTTTTCATTAATCATGAATGCGAATCACAATCAAAATCCCGACGATTCCTTAAATTAAAATAACTAAGAAATTATTAATATATTCACGACATTGTCATCACTCTGTTTTCTTTGATATAACTTCTGTTATCTTTATTTATTGTTCCCTTTTGTCGTATTTGAAGGAAGGATCAATAATTCTGTGGTTTAATAAAAAAAAAGTATTTTATATATTGTTATGATTAAATACTAGATATACTTTTAACGAAAATAAAAATTTAAATGTTTACTTTTTTTCTACAAAAAAAATATATGTAGACTCTGTTTTTGGGCTTGAGCAAGAACACGGAGGTAGGAAAAAAGTAAAAAAGTCAGAGTTTCTTAAAAAGATATGATGGCAAATAAAAAAGAAACCAGACTTCCCCAACGAGATACCATTATATATTAGTATAACCATTGGTATGAAATTGACAAGAAAAATATGTGCCGCAAAATTTTTTTCACCTCTACAATAGATATGGCCAAGATATAATTTTGTTACTTCAAGACAAGAGCTGACAAAAACCACTTTCTATTGGTTTTTCGTAACAAGTTTATTTATTTATATAAATACTATGTATGTATGTATATTAGGTACCTCCATCCAGGATCATTAAAAAAACACTTCTGTTTTTTCTAGTGAGTTAATTAATTCGTTTCAAACGTCTTATTAGTGTGTAGAATTAAGAATACGAAATATTTTATTATAACTTTTAAAATACAAATAGACATTATTTGAAATTGAAACAAACATTTAAACACAGCTTTAATGTGTAATATTACTTTGTGTGCTCATACAAGGTAATATAAATCTTGTTTAACGGAAAGCATTTGAAAGACTGAACTTTTCCAGAATATTTTCTTTATTTTTATATAACCTCTCAAAATGCAATTCTCGGTTTCATTGCATCAAACCTCTTTTAAAAACAAATATAAATAACATCAATGTTATAATAAAGTAAAAGTTAACTTGTAAATATTCAAGTGATATTATTATTTTGACAAAAAATGTTTACCATTTTCTTTTAAATCTTTTCGTCTACTGATAAATAATCCATAGCAAACGCGTCGGCTTCCGTAGATCTTAACAATTTTCTTTAGGCAAGTGACGGGGATTTAGTCGAACTCGCCTTGGGATATTTTCAAGAAATTTTCCCGTAAATCCTATTATATTCAAGTGAAATTCCAAGAAAACATGTTTTTTTATGGATTTTAACTTTGGTATACTGAATGTGAAAAAAGATTTTAAATGTAAAAAATAATTAATGTTTATCTTAAATGATAGTAAAAAACAAATACATTTCATTTAAATTTATTTAAAAATATATTTAACAATACAATATGAGTAACGATATTACCTAAATTACCTCTGTTACTTAAAGCGTGGGAAAGAAATATTTAACAAATTACTTTTGATTTCTCTCTACCCATACTTACTTTTGTTTCCACCATTTAAAAGTTTACTTTTACTGACTAAATCTGATTTAAATTACAATTATATTATTATCATGTTCCATATAAGGTAAATATGTTTTTTTAATGGAAATACTTTTTATAATTCTGAATCTCCTTTGAAAAAAACATCCCTTATTATAAATTAAAATAAATATATCTCCGTGAAAAAAAATTTTTAGATTCAAATGCCAATGAAACTTACTATTGTTTTAATTCATAATTCGATATAAAATATCAGTATCTGTTTTAAATTTTGGCATTTAAATGGACTACGTCTAAGCTTCATTTTGGTGGGTGATTTAAAATAACATCCATAGTATTTTTCTTTCCGTTGATGTTAAACCTTTTTTTATTAAAACTACTTTATAAATATTATTTTTTGTTTTTTTTTTTTCATTAGTGAAAAAATATACGAACCAACATGATGTAAATTCTAAGGACACCGCAACTGAAACACGTCCCACATCAAATAACACCTTTTATTTTCTTGCTGAAATTCATTCGTACGTGTAGAATGTCTGAGGTGAACAAAGGTTGCGTTTTGCGTAAAACGTTTCAGCAAATTCCTTACTATTATGGATATTGTTCGTTCTGAAAATATTTCTTCAGTACAATTTACGCACGACGTACAAAATATTGCTGAGTATATACATATATACAAAGGGATTCAATATTGTGCGAAGAAATTGTTCTTACAAACAGAATCGCTGCAAAATGTTATTTCTTATGCTATATTTTTAAATTATGCCAGAAAAGAATACTTAAATTTTATAATAGAGATTTGATGTAAATAAGATGAATACCAATGAACTCTCTCTCTCTTTATCCTACCTTATTGATTGAACAGTACGAATTAAAACCGTAATATGGAAGTTGAGATCATGAAACTTTTTGCTCGTTAAAATAATTAGATATTTAAAGACGTTAAACATTACTAAATTTCAGACGTATTGGTAAATAAAAAAATTAAAGCAATTTGCATATTCAAATGTAAAAATTCGTTATTATATATCATTATATGTATTATATAAAAAAATATGACCATAGTAATGTTGCTCACATGGTTGCTCACCATTTTTTAAATAGTAATCGTGTGTTTTAGACATCTACATATATAACTTGTGACAATGACATGCACTAATATTTCCATTCTCCTAATTCTATGGAAACGTTGCTGTAACAATTAAATTACTTCTATTATGTATGTATTCTTAATTTTACACAAATGTAGGTATATATAAATCTGTCACTTACTAACAAACACAAATGTTATATCTATGCTGTACGTTAAAATTCGTTACTTCTCCCGTATGTTCCAATTCCTCTGTTGGACTATTAAATTTTACCTCTCTAACTAACTGTCTTTTATAGTTCCATAGGTACAAATTTGATCACTGGCAAACAGAAACCATTCGGTTTTAAAACTCTGTAGATTTTTATAATTTTAAGGTTAAAATAACTAGGTTTTGGATAACCGTTACTTGAATAATGGAAATACAAACATCGTTGCAAAATAATTAAGCCAGATGATAATAACAGCGTGTTCATGTGATATTTACAAATAGAAGATTTAAGCTACCTCCTTCCTCATGCTTACATCAAAACCTAAAAAAAATATTCTCAAGCCTATTTCCTTCCTCTTACAAATTAAATGTCTTCCGAGTAAAAATTATTAGCGATTAGGATAGTGCTTTTTCCATGTAAATCTTTATTTCAACGTACCATAGAATGTGATAAACAAGCGTCTAAGCGAGGATTATATAATGAAAATAGTTGTAGAAACAAGATATCTTTTTTGTCATTTATATTGCTACGTCCCAGAGGATGGTGTGAAACAAATCTTCAAATGTCGTCTATGTACAGATATTTCATTCGTCATCCCTGGGGAATGAGCTCGGAGTGTACATCCAAAATACTATTTCATGGACCATCCGCTCTCCGTGTTTACGATCAACAGTAAACACATTGTTTAAACTTTAAGTTTAGTTAGTATGTTCTCATTCACGTGTTTGATTCAAATACAGATGGACTCTATAATATATTTGATATAAATATTAGTATGCCTCAATGTATGTTGACTGTCATTATAAATATATTATTAAAGTTATTTATGAAATTGAATATCTTATTTGAAAATAAAAATAAGTTGTAAGTTTTAACAATACGTATAGTAATGAAACCTCTTTAGCGAATAATTAATTTATTTAAATATTGATTTCTGAACCATTGTAAGATCGTCCACCAATCATAGAGAATATTAAATTAAGTGATAATTTTAAACAATAATAATAATTAATAATGTATTTTTTTATTATCTTCTTACCTTTTATACCTTACTAGTAATATATAACTAACATCTTCAAATAGGAAAAATAATTACATCGTATTTTAAACTATGCAAACTCTTTTCAAAATAAATTTACTCTTTTTAAAAAAAATCGGATACATGAATGATGATTCCAATACTACTTATAAATAAAAAATTAATATATTAATTTTTTTTTTTTCATAAAATTATATATTAACATTGTATTTAGAGTGTCGGCCTATACAACTGTCCGTAGATATTTATTAATAAAACGGAAGGTGATATGGCCTTTTAATACCGCTTTGTGAAATTCAATATTGGCTTGTCATCCTGCAAAGTGGATTCTCAATGATAGAGCATATCGTTATAAAGAGGAAATTAAGTCTTCACGCTCGATTTATTGAAGAATCTTATGTAGTTTTCAAATTTCGTATAAGAAGTTCAAGTAATTGTATATTAATCTTGATAACACAACATTTATATAACGATGAAGGTATACGAGTGTGGATATCCAGCACAGTTAGTTATTACTTTAGCAAATAAATTTAAAGATAAAAAAATAAAAAGTTAAATCTACCTTGTGAATTTTATTAAAATTTAAATAAAAATTTTATTACAGCAAAAAAAAATATCAAATTTATTTATTATTGAAAGAAAGTTGAAAGGTCCCTTGTAATAGTTCAGTGAACTTTGGTACATGGTTGGTGGAGGACCTCTCACTTTTGTAAGATTCTTGACAATAAACTTTATAACCCTAATTCGGAATGAATTTTTGAATACAACAGAACTGTTCTCATATTCAAACCTTCATATTCAAATCAGGTAACCGATGCAAGAAAATTAATGAATAACGATATTATTTAAATGATTCGCTTAGTGTACGAAATATGATATATATATATATATATATATATATAGTATACGAAACCATGTAAATACAAGCATCATAATTTTTGTTTCATTGCATAATTACAAAATCATTTAAATGCAGGCATCATCATCACTGTTCTATTATAAAACCTCAATAACTTATAATTTAGTTCAGTTCGCAATCGGTCAAGTATACCGGGCGTTCTCATCAATCAATCAATCATATATTATATCAAATTAATCAATCTACAAAGCAGTATCAATTTATATCATTTTATTATGTGTACGAGCTAGCAAGGGCCCGTACATTTAAATGGCGACCTATGGATGCATTGTATGGAAACGGTAGTTACAAAAGCTTAAGCCTCTGTTAGTTTCAAAAATTCATAATATCGGAATTAATCAAATCATAAATTTTTCTTAACCGTCACCGAACTTACCGAAATTCATTTTGTTAATATTATTTTGTGTGAAAGTTTTTTCAGTAAATAATTATTTTCTATAATTATTATCTTTTAATAGCCAACAGCAAAATCCGGCTTTCTAGTTTACTAAGTCAAAACATTCAACAAAAAGCCATTATCTATACAACGACATAAAAAGAGTGATCTTAATCAACTAACCATTTTTCTAGAATAAATTCAATAGCTCTAGGCTACTAACTTTCCATCTTAGAAATACTACAAACATCTTAAATTCAACTGATTTTATTTATCATCATGATAGCTCTAAGACAATATTAAAGTAAGCATTACAGAGAGTTATAATTTATAAAGAATATTTATAAAAATGAATATAATATTTCCCGCTATATGAAGAGTTTTTTATTATTTTAAACTACATACTCCCGAAATACGGTTACTTTACAGCAACCGTGTTGTAGTACATCCGTAAATATTAGTTTTAGTTAAATGAATGTTCAAGAAAGTCTTAGATATCATAACCTTTTTAAAATATTTAAACATAACATTAACCTAATATATTTGTATGTTAAAGAAATTTAATTATTTCTATGCAGTCTGTTCACAATAATTCCGATGCACTTTACTGCAACAAAAACGAAATATAAATATTAATTGAGCATTACTCCAACTATACTGAGCTACCGACTGTCGGACTGAGCACAAAAACTATTCGTTTTATGAAACAAATGTAGGAATCAAGAAAATCTATAAATTTATTAAGCCGTTCCTTTTTTAATTTATGTTTTGATATAAATAGTAATTTAATGTGTTTGTTTATGTAATTAATTTTACGTTACAGATAATTAAATAATTCCAACGTCATATTTCAATTAGACTAGAATTGGGTATAAATAAAATGATTGATAATTATAATGCAAATACGACTTCACACACATATATATATATATATATTTTTAAAAGATATAATGTTACAAGTGGCGCGATCTTGCCATGCAATATATATATATATATACTATAAAACTTAGAATTATTTTTATGACTAGTTAATTACAATACTGTATCATTGTAATGGCAACATTTAAGTATTTACTTGAATTTAAAATCAATAAATACTGGAGCTGTGTGTGGCGCTAAATCTATAAACGCTGAACATTGAAACACAAATCTGAAACTCTGACTCGAACAATAAATTAAATATTTTGTGGTTTCGTCCTCTAAGTTGTATTTTTAATTTCTGGCTAAAATTATATAGGGTGTGCTTTGAAGCCAGACACTATTTCCAGGAAACCATTTTTTTTTCTTATATGTACATTATAATAAAAAGTACAGAAATAAAACTAATATCTTAGACAGCATGATTGCCCCGATGTGAGTATAGCAATGTCATCATTACTTGCTTGATAGCGTGTGATATAGGAAATCTTCATATTGGTATCAAGATTTCCTATATCACACGCTCAGGTGTTCCGTTCGCGGAGTCAGCAACGTCACTCGCTATTATATCCCTACTGTATAGTGTTGCCCTTGCGATGTTCCTTAAATTTTCTAAATGTTATACAACTTTATGATTTAATATTATATACATTAATTAATTATAGTTCAATGAAAATGCTATGAAATTGGGTGCCTATTTTTTATTTTGTATAGATATTTACTAAACTAATAAAATGATACTCTACCGAACTTTCTCCTTTTGTATTTAAAAAATATTTGAAGATAATACTTAAAATGATAAATTTTAATTTATCTTCGGATAACTAAGTTCCAACGGTTCGTGTAATGAAAATGTTCTCTCTTATAAATGGACTCACTCATTTATATTATTACATTGTCATGAAATTTCAAATCTGGTATCGTTCCTGGTTTATTAATTTGACATCTTATTATTTTGAGGCCGAAAAGTACTGATTTTGCGTGTTTTTTTTTTTGTGTAACGAATTAATTGATTGACAAAATAATACATTATGTACCAATGTTTGTGGTTTCCTTTAGCACTGGCACTTAATTGTAAATTTTATTTAAACTATTCTCTGAAACTTTTACCACTTTTGTAAAATTGAGATTCGAGCTAACATAGAAATACTACTTCTTTTATAATATTTTAGCAAAAAATATTTGATGTTAATATATTTTTAATTTTTAATTTAATCATGGAAGAAATCCTAGTATTGCACAATAATTAAAGTTTTAAATATTTAAATTATAAAGAAGTTCACATGAAGTGATAAACAATTTCTTCAGGAGCTGGTACGTTCCACACATTCACAAATTGCTCTTATTTAATCTGTGTTAAGGACACATCATGAAACTTATGTTCGTCTCGCCCACACGCATGCACCGTGGTAAGTAAAAGAGAGATAGTAATTTTTTTGATCGATCTGCTCCATACAAATACACGAAATGCGGAATGGAAATTTTTGTTAGAGTCACCATACAAAAAAAAACATGTTTTTTTGAAGAGTTTTTGGAGAATTTATATAACTTTAAAGGTTTTTTTTTTAAAAAGAACTCTTACAAATAAAGCATTTCATTATAAACAGCAAATTACGATTTTTGATTGAAAATATATTAAAGATTCTTTCCATAATTTTATATTAATTGTCGATGGAAATTTTCAGGTTCAAGATATAGGTTCATGCTAACATTTTAACAGAAAAACGCAAGTGGTGTGATAAACAAAGTTTGAATTTACTTTATTAAATAAAATTTAATATTAAAACCTGCCCATGGGCAAATAACTTAAATATGTTAATTTAGAAAAATAACTCCTTATTTATAAATTGGGAGTAAAAGGAGGTTTTGTAGAGAGTAGTTACGAGTATGCCATTTTTTCATATATTCTATTCTAGTTCATCTTGTAGTCGAAAAACCGTTCGAAAATGCTCCGTGATGAAATTACGTACGTGTCAGTAGTTTTGATTTAAAATGTCAAAATGTCTATCAAAAGAAATATGGCATGTTGCTAATTTTACCTCCAATATTCCTGGCTGAGAAAGATGCATAATGTACATAGTTATGAAAATTTTGTTGGAATAAAAAATCATAATTTTTTACCCGCTTAATATTACCTAATAAATAATTACCTTCAAATAACAATCCTCCCAAGGATAAACAGTTAAAACGTTCAAAAAATCAGTCTAGTTTAGAATAAAAATATATTTTTGAAATTATCAGACTTCTTTCATCAAAAAACTAAAAAACTTTCCCGAAAACGATATTCTCATAAATTAAATTTAAAAAGTCCTTTTGAAATTGACATATTGAAAATGTACAATTCCATTTCACGGGTTCGTACAAAACGTGTCCATCTAAGTGATAACAAAAATATGAAAGACTATTTTATTCCTTATTGACTAGAGAGACCCGTAAAGAATCAAAAAATAAATTCTGTGGAAATGTCAAGGGAGAAATGATTTTCACAAATTTTAATATGGGTTCATAAAAAAAATACAAATAAATTTTATTTAATATCTTTAAAAACAAAGTTGAAGGGTCCTTTGAAATAGTTCATTGCACTTTGGTACATGGTCGGTGGAGGACCTCTCCATTCGAGTTCGAAGTTTTGTATAATTTTTGAAAGTAAGCTTTCTAACTCTAACTCCGCTATACGACGACCTGAAAATATTAAAGTTAAAAATAGTTTAAATACAACAGAACTGTTCTCATATCCAAACCTATCAGGTAACTGACACAAGAATTGAGTGAATACCGAAATTCTTTAACAAAATAGGCTTAACATTAGGTGACAACGGAAGTTTTAAAATGTTAAGCTTCTACTAATTTCTTCCGAAAAGTCATAGTTTGTATTCTCACAAATCATTAATTTTACTTCTTCGTAACCTCAAACTTTTAAGTATTGGTCATTTCCGGCTTTTTATTTCACGAAGTTATATTATTATAGAAAAGAACCGTTACCTATACAAATTCTTGCCCCAAATCCGAAAGGGTTGTATGCAAACGGATGTGCATTTCCGTGATACAGAGCGTGATCCTTGTCAACTAACCATCTTTCAGGAATAAATTCATTAGCTCTCGGATACTGACTTTCCATCTTCGAAAGGTACTGGTGAGGAAATACTACAAACATCTAAAATAGAACATTTCCATTAATAAAACATTAAGAACAAAAACCATTCTCAGTGTAAAGATTCGACTGAAATATTGTTTGCGGTTTTGTAAAACTAACTTAAAAACTAAAGTCGTAATTTATATATTATTCACTACCTTAGAAGATGATTTAAAAAAGCGTTAATATTTTAAGTTACTTTTAAGCGAATATTTTACATTCGAAAATCATGTATTTAAAAATTTGGTTAGTAGTTATATAGATCACATTTTGTTTACATCTTTCGGTATTTCGTATCCTAAAAGGTTGTACTCCTTTGTACACTGTCTGATGTTTCCACCAGCAACTGGCATTACTCTTAAAGACTCCTTTATGCAGGCCTTTAGATAAGACTTCCTTTCGTCTCCAGAATTAACTTCCTGTCTTAGTGTATTCTGTTTTTCAGGATGGCTTGCAAGAAGGTACAACGTGCAACTCATAGTATTTCCAACCTAAAGAAAAACTAATAATAATATAACCTTTATACGAATAATAATAAAATCTAAAATATTTAATAAGTAAAAACAAAAAATGCATATTAAAAGAGTTACCGGATAGAAGAGTTCATATACAAAACGTTTCAAGGCTTTGACGCAAACAGAAGGTATAAATCACTTTATATAGCCAATATTGTAGTGTACACAGACATAAAAGACTAACTTGACGAGCATAATTTATCAATTTTACCGTATCAACGCCAGTAAACAGTAAATCGCCGGCCATAATGAGGGCAATTTTTTCATCCACTTCGAGAAGTTTTTCCAGGACGCCCTTTTTATCATCGGCACTATGACCCCTTTGGCTTAATTCATCTTTTGCTTTCAGTACTAAACTTCTTGTAATACTGAAATAATATAGCGTGTGCACATACAAATAAAGCTCGATATTATGAGACATATTCAACATGTAATTCATTATATATATTTACCTATCTATATCACAAAATACTTTCATAGCTCGCTTAAAGGCGGGAGTTGGATAATACCTCCATAGACTTGGCTTGATATCTAAGTTTTCAGATATTGCAAAAAACTCATGAATAAGTGTTATCAGACGTCGTACAACTGAATCCGATTCCAAGTTTTCATTGAAGGAATTCAAACGACTTCCTAAGGCCACAACACCGACAGATTCCAGGGCCCAAAGGTACATTAAATAATCGAAGTTTTTTGTAATCATTCCGTCTTCATCCCTTAAATCCTTTATTCTGTGATTAAAAATGTGTTTTATTGAAATTCTTGATACACATATTAACAGCTATCTTCGATATAACATGAAGGTCAGTATTTATATGAAGGTCAGTATACAGTAAAGAATTTTTGTATCAAATTGTTTTAAAATAATATAATTAGTAGCAAAATTTTTGCTATTTATCGAAATTACCTGTTATTTTAATACTACCAACCTTTGGACTACATCCTGAGCAACTTCACCTATGGGCGTATCGTACAGTTTAATGTTATCTGGGTGCATTATGATAGGGTTAACTAAAGAGCGCAGTTGCTTCCATTTCTGACCATGGCTAAAATCAGTTATGTTATATTATAATATTTATTACAACTGACTCGTTATTTTTAATATATATTTTTCAATACTGCTTACTCGCTTATTAAACCAGTGAGTCCCGGTGCACCGCCTTTTGGTTGGTTATAAAAGTTCCTATAGTGATACAATACATCAAAACCAGGACGAATCGGCAGCCAATTTTCGCCACGCAATACCTGTAATAACAAATTTTTAAAGATATGCTTTAACTGTTCCTTCAACAAATCGAGTATATTGAACAAAAAAATATTTATTATGTAAACGAAATTATTAAAATCAAAAAAATCTACCTGCGCCATGCTATCTGGATCAAAAACAAAAATTGCGGGTTTCCCAGCATATACGCTATTCAATCTTACTAGAGGACCGTAGTTTTTGTATAACTTTTCTTGAAATTCAAAACCATTGCATTGGTAAAGCGAGCCTGAAAATAATAAATTTGATTTTTTAGGTACAATAGAAATATATTAATGTTATTGGTATCAAGTAGTATTTGGTGTTTTTATGTTAGGTAGTAAAACACCGGAATTATACTGCTGAAAGCACACACTTTAGAATCGTAAAGATCAAAAAGTATGCTAACTCTGATAGTATTCAAAGCTACGATAGATAGTCTAGTGTTATTATCACCAGTTATTTGAGATCTAAAATTAAGAGTTTTGTACAGAGTCTTTTAAACGTGCATAGTAGAGCTCTCTCTCGCAAATCGCTTATAAAATTATTTAAACATTAAAAAATAGCACCAACCGCCGGGAAAATAATGGTGAAGCTGTCCTATGATAGGTAATGAAGACGGCCCTGGTATTTCTTTCCATGATTTTATTTTTCTGCACGATGAGCTATAAGCCGATCTTAAAATAATCACAGCAAAATGTTACTATTTATAAATATGTCTTACAGTTATTAAAAGAAATTTAGAATTTTCATTTAAATGGTAGTAATAGAAAATATTCTTCACGAAAAACAGCTTGCAGTCTTGCAAGTTTTGCAATCCTTTCCTGATAAAGTGCAATAAATGAATGGTATTTAAAGATAAACATTTTACCTTATATTTATTTCAGTTGCAAAAATAAAATTCTTCATATATAATTTATTCATAATGGGTCCGTTATACTTTATTGCGATCATATTAAAAATATAACAAGTTTAACTACGGTGCTACCAAATGACAGACTGGGACGTAATTACTTAGTTTAATAAAAACTAATATGAAAGTAAAAAATACCTTTAACCATATTTAACTATATACTTTTAAATTAACGTGTAAGTTTGTATAATATTTTAGGCAAAAAAACTGTTTTACGCCCATGTGGTGTATATTACGATACTGAATTTTTTTTTAGATATTTTTGACCATTATGTTCCATGCAAACAAAAAAATAGCTTTAAGTTATTTTACATACAAATCACTTTTCTTTGTAATTCTTTATTTTCATGATATTATAAACTCATTATTTAAATTTAAATTTGCGATAAACCACGTTTTATAATTAAATTGTTACTAATTGTAATTAGCAATGCAAATACGACGTTATCTTTATAAAATTACATTTTAAATATATACAATACTTACTATTTTCCTCTTGTATAAATATATTTTTTATTTTTTGGTGAAACCATACTAACCTACAGAAAAAAAAATATATAAAATTGGGTATCGAGAATAATTAATTATCTGTGGAAATTAAGTAAGCTTTTAAAACAATACTCTATTAATTTACTATTAAGGTTACATTTTGTAATTAGAAAGTATATTAAAAAAAATACAATTATAAACTGTAATTTATATTCTGATAATTAAGTTCCAACGTTCTGTGTAATGAA